>NC_060130.1:860473501-860776531 GCF_021461395.2 Schistocerca americana | reverse complement strand
ATTTACGTGAGACCTCTTCAGACACCCTTTCTACCGTCTCTGCGCTTAACCTTACGCTCGTCTGTGCTTGTTTATCGAGAAAGTTATTTTAATGTGTAGGAAATAATTCCCAACCTTCATATTAAGTTGTCCACATCGTACTAATACAGTCATTTTATACTCTACTAAATGAGTATTTTATTTCTCAGTAAGTATTGTATGTGTTTCAAATACAAATGTACACTCTTAGGAAAGAAATACACTGTTTAGTCACATTAATGTGACCGCCTGTCAAAAGCCTAAATAACCGCTTTCGCAATGAGGACCTGTGTCAGATGTGCAGGAAGATAGTCAGTGAGTTTCTGGAAGGCACCGACAGGGCTGTGGAGCCGTGGCGACTCTAGTGCCGTGGCAAGCTGCGCTAGATTTCTCGTTGAGGATCCATGGCGCGTACAGCAAGATCGAGGTGGTTCCATAGATTCTCAATTGGACTGAAATCCGGGGAGTTTGGTGGTGATGGCAGTAGGTTAAACTTAACCTGGTGCTCTTCGAACCACGCACGCACACTGCGAGTTATGTCACATTGTCCTACTGGTAAATGCCATCGGGCCGAGAAAAAACAAACTGTATGTACAGATTGACATGTTGCCCAGGAATATATGCATATTTGTGTTGATTCATTGAGCCTTCCAGAACGAGGAAACTACCCACTGAATTCCACGGAAACATTCGCCAAGCCATAACGCTTCCTCCTCTGTCCTGGAAGCTTCCGACGACTGCTGCATGGAGTTTGGATTGAGACGTTTCACGCTGATGGAACGTGAGACACGATTCATCTGGAAAGGCCACCTGTTGCCACTAAATTGACACCCGGTTTTGCCGGCCAGGGTGGCCGAGCGGTTCTAGGCGCTACAGTCTGGAACCGCGCGACCGCTCCGGCCGCAGGTTCGAATCCTGCCTCGGGCGTGGATGTGTGTGATGTCCTTAGGTTAGTTAGGTTTAAGTAGTTCTAAGTCCAAGTGACTGATGACCTCAGATGTTAAGTCCCATAGTGCTCAGAACCATTTGAACCATTTTGAACATCCGGTTGCGAAACTGGCATGCAAATTCCAACCTTAGTAACCGATGTACAGCAATCAGAATCGCTGGCACCTAGTGCAAAGGCCAGTACGCAGCAACGTTCGCTGAACGGTCGTTGAGGAGACACTGTTGATAGTCCCTTGGTTCATCTGGGCAGTTTGTTGCTCAACTGTTGCACTCCTACTCGCCCGTATACATCCCCACAGCCATCGTTCACCCTTGTCATCCATGACCCATGATGCACCACAGTTAGGACGGCGCCTCTTTTGGAGAGCGCCATTTTGCCATGCACGGTATGCTTCAACTACCGCTGCTCGCGAATAATTGATAAGCTTAGCCCCTTCGGAAACGCTTCCAACCTTGGTCTGAAAGCCAATGACCATGCCCTTTTGGACGTCAGATAAATCAACACGTTCCCGCATTACGAAAACGATTTCACTGTTTTTCCACATCCCACCAGCACGCTTTATATCCCCGTCACTGCTGGTGATGCCACCTGCCGTGTGCTTTGACGTCGAGCATAGTCGGTGATCACATTAATGTGACTGGACCGTGTATTTCCAGTTTGCTGTTGCAATGTGTCTAGCCTAGCGGGTAATCCATTTTTGCTGGTAGAGCTTGATATGTTGCTAATTAACAGCGTATTTCGACAATGAAATAAAGAGAATCATTAAGGAGAGAAAGGTAAAGTTAGAGAGAGTAAAATCGTGCACCTGAAGCTATCAATATGCACTCATGCAACATTAGTACACAATGCCGCAGAAATTTTGTTATCAGTGTGTTATCTGAACCAAATGTTTAGCGTAATAAACAATAGGCGCACAAATTTGTTTCTACATGATAATACATTTGTTATTTAGAAGTTACTTGTCGGCCGCGCAGGATTAGCCGAGCGGTCTAGGACGCAGCAGTCATGGACTGTGCGGCTGATCCCGGCGGAGGTTCGAGTCCTCCCACGGCCATGGGTGTGTGTGTTTGTCATTAGGATAATATAGGTTAATTAGTGTGTAAGCTTAGGGACTGATGACCTTAGCAGTTAAGTCCCATAAGATTTCACACACATTTGAACAGTTACTTGTCCTTAGCACAGTAGGAAATGATAAAAGGATGAAAACAACAGGAAATAACAGTTATAATATTAATAATACTAATAAGAATAACAATAATTATTATTATGTTTTTCGACAGTAAAATTTTGTGAAATGGAAGTTTTAACTAAGCAGAAGAGGTATCATTGCCTCATATGACAGAAACTTTATAAGCAGATGACTTACAATTCTACTCAGTGGTGTCTTAATATGTAACACTCTTAATTAAGAATTATTCGCTACGTTTGTGGAAGATTTCTGTCAACTGAAGACAGTAAATGGAAGTTCGAGGTGCGATTTATATGCCTGTTGTTTGTGGTAACTCAGACTGATTTGATGCCATTTACTGAGAAGCAACATACGTAATATCCAAAGTTAGCAGACTGAAGGGGAACTCTACCTTCAAACAATTTATAATGCTGTAAATAAAACAAGTCATTAATTTCAAGCCAACCAAACGTTACTGGGATCCGGATACCCAAACACATTAACGGAATGTACCATTGATCATAAAGGACCCAAAAATACATGGTTCTTATAGATTTTTTTAGAAAATCTAATTGTTCTTCCGATATTGTAACATGGGCTACACAGAGGTGTAGTGCCAGCCCGTCAACAGCTAATGTTCTATGGATAAACTCATTATAAATCTTGCAAAAACTCTATCTTTGTATCCGAGAGTAGAAAACTAGACAATTTCTTTCATATTTTTACTGATCCCGCTAATACCATGTATTTTTATAATTTGTTAATCAAACAGTTGTTACTGAGATGATTTCATATCATTTATTCAACATGCTCCATTACAGTATTTGTATTACTACATGTTTAGATTCCAAGGCACATAAAGAAGAAGCCTAATTGTAAGGAGTTACAATAGTATTGATGAAAAGTATTTACAACAGAAAACTTCTGTATGGTCAATATAAGGTTTCTAGGTGGGACACAATGAAAGTACACTAATAATTATATTCACAACAGTAAACTTCTGCATGATCAATATAAGTTTTTCAGGTAGAACATCATTTTTCTTTAAATTTTAGTAACAAATATTCAGGTGTTCGGAAATGTTATTCAATCGCAAAGTTTGCGAAATTAGTTGATGTATAGCTTTATTAAAACTGGTTTATCGACGAAGAAGGTCAGTAACATATAGATGATACTTTTCGTGCAGAGTGCAGTTTTTTCAATATTTTCTGTTTTAAACCCATGATTTTAATTTTATTGTTTCCCCTGTTTAAAAAATTAATTGAAAATTTAATATTTAAGAAAATAAAATGTTTCAGTTAAAATTAAAAAAATAGAAAAACCTAAAATTCATTCAAATTAAATAACATGAACTGATTTATCTTTGTTTTTTACCTCGATATTTAAAGTTTAATCCAACAATATTCTCTAATTTTTCTTCATTATCTGAAAAGATTTAATTATAACAATCCGGACGAGTAATTTTAAATTTATCATGTAAAACTAGAAATAGCTTTTGACTAAATCTAGGTACCAAAATTACAGCTTTTGAAATATTGTAAGATTTTTTTTTCAATCCTGGTAATTTAGTAAACATTTCAGCGTAACCATTACTATAACTATTAAGTTCACTTAATAGATTTTGAACACTATCGTACATCTTCATTTTTTCCTCTTTATTAAGAAAAGTTTTCATTTTTTAAAATACTGAATTATCTAACTTAAACATTTTCTGTTAAAATTCTGTGTTGTGAGTCATAAATTCACGCTGAGCATGCCACGTGCTGCAGGGGTGCAGGGGACTACGAAAGTAAACCCGGTGACAACACCGGCGCGAGTCCACGACGTTATCATTTAGTGTTAGTCCTTGGGCAGCTCCCCTACAAATGCGCAGAAGCTGCAATATCCCACACAGGAATATACAAGTACTGTCAGCATGGATGATCATAACACAACAATCGAAGTGAAAAGTATCTATGGTGAGCAAACTTAAAATTAAACCTCTGCAAATTTAATAATACTTTAACTAATAACATGAGATGCGTCAAATTATTTATTACTTACAAGTAAAGCTATTAACCATCATCACAATATCAGCATCAACCGTCTGATATTCACTAATGGATAATTACTTCATCTAGACTATCACATGCATTTTAGACGTTACCATTCATGTTTCTGCTGCACATTTTCTAATGCTGTCTATCCAAATTTCAATCATTTAACATCTCGAACTTTCGATATTCTTTGGAACCCAGCGGAAAACATCGCTTTGTCTAATTTCCATCAAATTTTTTCCATCCTTTTGCCTAATTTCCATCGGCTTCCTTGGCTGTAAATCCCACCCAACTCAGCTTTGACTGATTTCTTATTGTCGGACACTGTACCTCCACTAAATGATATCTGCCTTGCAACTCACTTTAGTTTTCGTTACTGTCACAATGATGTCTTTTTATCCAGTTTTGATCCCTGGTCAGTTTCTCTGTTTTCCTGTGTCTTTACAATATGCATCTCTTCACACTGAGTACCGAGCGAGGTGGCGCAGTGGTTAGTACAGTAGACTCGCATTCGGGAGGACGACGGTTCAGCCCCGCGTCCGGCCATCCTGATTTAGGTTTACCGTGATTTCCCTAAATCGCTCCAACAAATTCCGGGATGGTTCCTTTGAAAGGGCACAGCCGACTGCCTTCCCCGTCCTTCCCTAATCCTAAGAGGCTGATGACTTCGCTGTTTGGTCTCTTACCCTGAAGAACCCAACTCTTCACACTGACCTACCCGCAGTTTTCTAATAATCTTCACACTGAAAACCAGTGTCTCACTGCCATGAGTAAAAAATGATAATGCGGTGACATTGGCATCTTGAAGCCAAGACCGATTCGCTGCTTGAGAATACTTGAAAAACCAAAACCGTTTAACTCTTTTATCAACCGAGATTTTGAAAGAAACACGTTCGTTTTAAATGGAACGATATACTTTTTACTGCCTTTCCAATGCTCTTAAATAGACGAGTGCAGTGATGTAACGATTGTTAATCATGACGTTCAAATTTTTTATCTTAAATTTCCGAGGAATGTACTGAAATTGAAAGACAATGTTGTCAGAATCTGCTATTGGTGTGTAAACGCTTCTAAGTGGGAATCTCGTGCCCTGTAATTATGGCGTTTCATCTTAGTAACGTAATCTTATCCCCTCACTGTACACCTCACCAACTTAAAAAAACTCAACAGTCTGTTAATAAAACATGGAGAAAACTTAAGACGGTAGGTTTAATGCTTCACGTCTTCTACACAGTCTCCCCCTCTTCTTTTTCTTGAGTACAATTCACAGATCGTTCATACAACCACATGTAACTGTCAGGAAAGTCCTTCTTTGGGTTGTTCTTCAACTCAGGAGTCATATTGGCTTACATGTCAGTTATTTTGTCAAAGTGTTGACCCTTGATGTGAATTTATGCACTTTGTCGTTTTGTCAAGGCACCCGCGACGATTCTTTTCCTGAAAAGAACTGACCACGTTTCGCTTTTCAATCAACTCGTAGCAGACGTCCACTTGCAAACATTTTTCTTCGGGAGTCGAGGTGTGTGGGACACATTCTGGTGAATGTCTTGAATTCTAGACTTCGAGAAGTTGTTACTCTGCGATTCGTGACACAACAACGTTGACGTATACGGTCGGACGCCCACCACTTAACAAGGTCTGTTCACAACTGACTGATAGGATCCTCATCTGGTGTTTACAGTACTTCGTTCAAGTTGCTGCCGTAGCTACCGCTTCGTCGTCGCTTATACGCCAGGAATACAATGAGTCAAGGCACTTTTGGGACGGAGGGTATTCAAAAACGGGGCCGGGCATTAGAACCGCACCTTGCGGAATTTAATCTGCAAGATACGATTTCAGCCACCTGGAATTTCAACTTTAGGATACTTCTCAGATGCTGAGATCCACTGGAACATTAGCTACCGTTATACTACTGTATTCACCTTTTCAAGAGCTTCCGAATGCATTTAGAAAGAATATTATTGCATTAAAAACATAATTGCTTTAATATGTTGGTTGGCAAAAGGGTTAACACGATAATCATACAGTAAAATAACAAGCCCCTGTCAGTACCATGATATGCCGGAGACTTCCGATATCTTGGACAGTTCACGAAATAAAAGGAGTGTTACGTCGTACGTGGCTCATCTTATACACTCCTGGAAATTGAAATAAGAACACCGAGAGTTCATTGTCCCAGGAAGGGGAAACTTTATTGACACATTCCTGGGGTCAGATACATCACATGATCACACTGACAGGGTCACAGGCACATAGACACAGGCAACAGAGCATGCACAATGTCGGCACTAGTACAGTGTATATCCACCTTTCGCAGCAATGCAGGCTGCTATTCTCCCATGGAGACGATCGTAGAGATGCTGGATGTAGTCCTGTGGAACGGCTTGCCATGCCATTTCCACCTGGCGCCTCAGTTGGACCAGCGTTCGTGCTGGACGTGCAGACAGCGTGAGACGACGCTTCATCCAGTCCCAAACATGCTCAATGGGGGACAGATCCGGAGATCTTGCTGGCCAGGGTAGTTGACTTACACCTTCTAGAGCACGTTGGGTGGCACGGGATACATGCGGACGTGCATTGTCCTGTTGGAACAGCAAGTTCCCTTGCCGGTCTACGAATGGTAGAACGATGGGTTCGATGACGGTTTGGATGTACCGTGCACTATTCAGTGTCCCCTCGACGATCACCAGTGGTGTATGGCCAGTGTAGGAGATCGCTCCCCACACCATGATGCCGGGTGTTGGCCCTGTGTGCCTCGGTCGTATGCAGTCCTGATTGTGGCGCTCACCTGCACGGCGCCAAACACGCATACGACCATCATTGGCACCAAGGCAGAAGCGACTCTCATCGCTGAAGACGACACGTCTCCATTCGTCCCTCCATTCACGCCTGTCGCGACACCACTGGAGGCGGGCTGCACGATGTTGGGGCGTGAGCGGAAGACGGCCTAACGGTGTGCGGGACCGTAGCCCAGCTTCATGGAGACGGTTGCGAATGGTCCTCGCCGATACCCCAGGAGCAACAGTGTCCCTAATTTGCTGGGAAGTGGCGGTGCGGTCCCCTACGGCACTGCGTAGGATCCTACGGTCTTGGCGTGCATCCGTGTGTCGCTGCGGTCCGGTCCCAGGTCGACGGGCACGTGCACCTTCCGCCGACCACTGGCGACAACATCGATGTACTGTGGAGACCTCACGCCCCACGTGTTGAGCAATTCGGCGGTACGTCCACCCGGCCTCCCGCATGCCCACTATACGCCCTCGCTCAAAGTCCATCAACTGCACATACGGTTCACGTCCACGCTGTCGCGGCATGCTACCAGTGTTAAAGACTGCGATGGAGCTCCGTATGCCACGGCAAACTGGCTGACACTGACGGCGGCGGTGCACAAATGCTGCGCAGCTAGCGCCATTCGACGGCCAACACCGCGGTTCCTGGTGTGTCCGCTGTGCCGTGCGTGTGATCATTGCTTGTACAGCCCTCTCGCAGTGTCCAGAGCAAGTATGGTGGGTCTGACACACCGGTGTCAATGTGTTCTTTTTTCCATTTCCAGGAGTGTATATTGGAGGGTTAGCTACAAAGCCTCTGTCCAATGAAAAGCTTCAGAACGAAGTTACATCTCCCACGTACCAAAATATTCGGTTTAGCCGCGCTACCTAGCCTTACGTAAAATTTGTAAGAAGGTGCCGTAGAGCTTTGCGCCTACTACCGCTGGCCAGTAGGTGCACTTTGTCGACAAAAATGATTCATATAGCTCTGAGCATTATGGGACTCAACATCTGAGGTCATCAATCCCTTAGAACTTAGAACTAATTAAACCTTACTAACCTAAGGACATCACACACATCCTTGCCCGAGGCAGGATTATAACCTGGGACCGTAGTGGTCGCGCGGTTGCAGACTGAAACGCCTAGAACCGCTCGGCCAAATGTGTCGACATGTACGCAAAAGGATTGCGAGGCAGGCTAGCTATGCTGTGCAAAACCAGCACTGTGCACGGAAAATAGCCGTAGCGGGCAGAACCATGTCACAGCACCACGGTTAGACCTATGTTATGAGCAACGTGACAAGAAGAAGGGCAATAATGCAACATACGCAACATGGATCAGTGTAAATAACAGTGTATTTTGAGACAGAAGCATCAGTATCGCAGCAGTACTACCATGACGCCAGGGCTAACCTAGACGACGAGACGACTGTGTGTCAGAAGCTAGAGCCATGAATTCTAGACAGGGATTGCCCTGCAGCCTCCCACACTAAATCCAACCTGGGAGAATTGCTGCCGCAGTGCAACCAGCGGCCGCCCAACTCCTAACAGGAGGCAGTGGGTCCCGTCCCATGCACAGCAATCATCCCTCGCGATTCTGGAGACTCGAGCCACGCCTGGTTCATCTGGGTATGGGTGTTCAACATCAGAGGGCCGGCGCAGTAAGAAGGAGGAACGCGCGCGTGATGTCAGAGTCTTGGGCTACTGTCGGTGTTGTGACTTGGCAAGACAGCCAAGCCACTAGGAGGTAGCCGAAAGGCACGCGTTTAAGCTCACGCAGGCTGGCGTGAGGTCTGGAAAAGGTAAGGTAATTATACTAGCAAGAAAAGTACGTAGCTTCTGGAATACTTAACTTTAATCCATAATTGGTGAACATCGGTCTGACGGTACATGCATCACAAGATAAATAGCAATTGATAATGGCGCCTTGCTAGGTCGTAGCAAATGACGTAGCTGAAGGCTATTCTAACTATCGTCTCGGCAAATGAGAGCGTAATTTGTCAGTGAACCATCGCTAGCAAAGTCGGCTGTACAACTGGGGCGAGTGGTAGGACGTCTCTCTAGACCTGCCGTGTGGCGGCGCTCGGTCTGCAATCACTGATAGTGGCGACACGCGGGTCCGACGTATACTACCGGACCGCAAGTGTGGTGTCTGGCGGCGACACCACAGTCGGGCCACGTACACACTTCCCAGATCTGACGTCAGCGTCGCTAGGTGCCTACGCAGGTAGCGCCCATCTGGGGTGGGGGCCAGCCGACCACTGACCGTCACTGATCGCTACGATGGAGCGGTCCATAACTGCCTCTCATTGGTTTCAGTGACTGTCTACAATATTCAAGGAAGGGAGTCTATGAGGCAGGTAACAAAACTTACATTTTCTGCCATTACATCCAATGAAGCTAGGGTGACGTTTCAAAGGCCATCACGGTTCTTGGCACAGGGTCAGGTCTCGCCTGGTCCAATTCGCCTCAGGCCATATGTTTGCAATAGGGTTTAGGTCTGGTGCATAAGGATGCGAATCGAGAAATGTCATTCTGTTTTGCATATTGTTCTTTTATCATCACTGATACGCATGTCGGAGACTGGTACTATTACAAACAGATTACTCTCTTATGATACAGTTTCTGCGCTTATGAGACGACAATATTGCTGGTAACATGGATAAACTGGGCAGCATCAAGTCAAGTCCAGTGAAGCAATCCAAGTCCACAGGAAGACATTCAAGCCGGCCGGAGTGGCCGAGCGGTTAAAGGCGCTACAGTCTGGAACGGCACGACCGCTACGGTCACAGGTTCGAATCCTGGCTCGGGCATGGATGTGTGTGATGTCCTTAGGCTAGTTAGGTTTAAGTAGTTCTAAGTTCTAGGGGACTTATGACCACAGCAGTTGAGTCCCATAGTGCTCAGAGCCATTTGAACCATTTGAAGGAAGACATTCAGCCCTAAACTGCCATAGGCACACGGCCACTGCACTATGACACATGGCTGTATTTGGGGTTGAAACAGACACCTTGCAGCCCTTATACACTTAATAGATCACCATTCGCTGAGGACAGTACCGAATCGTCTGAAAATATCGCTTTGCGCAAGTCACTATTGACATTGTCATCAGCAAATGCTAGCTGGTAGAGTCGATAATCACCACTGCGCGTCTCCTTGACGGCAACATGTTTGCTGTTTGGTCCGGTTGCCCGAAGCCAGTGCAGAACCGTTTTTATCATCCTGGGAAACGCAGTAATATGTTTCATCTGCAGTACGTCAAAAAAAGGATTGTACTGTGACGTGTTGACGAGTTCATTATCGTAATCAGGTTTCGTTAAACGACATATTCCGGCTTCCACACCCCGCTGGATTCACCTCTACCTCAATAAAGTTTTATCCATCGTCGTACGCTGCACTCAGGAACGCAATATCACGCCCTGGCCTCTGACACCGTCAAATTCCCGTTCTCCAAAAGAGCGTTGACGTCGTCGCGAATAGCCCGTTGACGATGAGGCATGCCGCATGAATAATGCGGCTCTGCTGAAAACGACGTGGTGCAGGTATTTGACGTCGCTTGTATGCTGTCATTAACTCTCGCAGAACAGATGACGTGCTTGGTGCCCTAACTCGCTGCGACAGACTATTGGTCTAATACAGTGGTAATATAAATGAAACTGTGTGAATAATTCTCACGTCTTACTTCAGAAAGAGGAAGTCAATTTAATTTTTCGATTCCAAAGAGGTCAGTCTGCACCAGAAGCAACTCTCATTGATTTATGTCAAGAATTACTTCTCATCTTCTGTAGGAAATTAGCTGGACTTGATCGAAACCTGCTTCATATAACATAGTGGAGGGCTTCTAGATAACACGGTGTTGAACCTGAGTAGTGTGTCTCTGATGAGGAAAAAATTTCATATGGATTCGAACATGACACACTTTACATTTAAAGCCTGCATGCTATTTACTCACCTACACTGATCATTTACGAACTTAACATTTATTCAGTTAACATGCACAACAAAAAATGGTTCAAATGGCTCTGAGCACTACGGGACTTAACTTCTGAGGTCATCAGTCCCCTAGAACTTAGAACTACGTAAACCTAACTAACCTAAGGACAACACACATCCATGCCCGAGGCAGTATTCGAACCTGCGACCGTAGTGGTCGCGCGGTTCCAGACTGTAGCGCTTAGAACCGCTCGGCCACACCTGCCGGCGCCATGCATAACATCTGTAGATAATTCTAGTATATTAGTTTTGCAGAAAAGATTTTGTGCCTCCTTGGAACAGATCTGGAATCCTGACATGAGCGTCCTGTAATTTAAGAAGTACTACTTCCTCATCAGTATGCTACTATGATCTACATCTACATCTGTATGTCTACTCAGCAAATCATCGAACCACCTTCACAATAATTCCCTATTATTCTACTCTCGAACTGTGCGCGAAAAAGACGGGCACCTATATTTTTCCGTGCGAGCTCTGATTTCACTTATTTTATTACGATGATCGTTTCTCTCTATGTACGTCGGCGTCAACAAAATATTCTCCCATTCAGAGAAGAAAGTTGTTGATTTAAATTTCGTGAGAAGATCCCGCCGCAACGAGAAAAGCCTTTGTTTAAATTATATACCCCGAATCCTGTATCATGTCCGTGACAATCTCTCCCTTATTCTCGATAATACAAAACGTGCTGTCCTTCTTTGATCTATCTCGGTGTACTCAGTGAAACCTGGTAAGTCTCCCACACCGCGCAAGAGTACTACAAAAGAGGACGGCCAAGGGTAGTGTCGGCTAGTCTCTTCAGTAGATCTGTTGCACCTTCTAAGCGTTCCGCCAATAAATCGCAGTCTTTGGCTCTCCTTCCCCACAACATTTTCTATGTGTTCATATCAGTGAAAGTAGTTCATAACTGTAATTTTTAGGTATTTAGTTGAATTTACGACCTTTAGATTTGGTTGAAGTTTAGCGGATTCCTTTTTGCACTCAATTGGATGATGTCACACTTCTCATTATTTAGGGTCAACTGCCAATTTTCGCATCATACAGATATATTTTATAAATCGTTTCACAATTTGTTTTGATCCGCTGATGACTTTACTAGACGACAAACGACAGCCTGATCTGCAAACAACCTAACTCGGATACTCAGACTGTCTCCTAAATCGTTTATATACATAAGGAACAGCATGGGGCCTATAGCACCATCTTTGGGAACGCCAGAAATCAATTCTGTTTTACTCGATGAATTTCCGTCATTTACTACGAACTCTGACCTCTCTTGGGGGAAATCACGAACCCAGTCACATAACTGAGACAATATTCAATAACCACTTAATCTGATTACAAATCGCTTGTGCGGTACAGTGTCAAAAGCCATCTGGAAATATAGAAATACGGAATAAATTTGAAATCCCTATGTCAATAATACTCAACACTTCATGTGAGTAAAGAACAAGTTGTGTTTCGCAGGAACGATGTTTTCTAAATCCGTTTTAACTATGTGTCAATAGACAGTTTTTCTCGCGGCAGTTCTCAACGTTTGAATTCTACGTTTTCCAAAGTCCTGCTGAATACCGACGTTAATGATATGGGTCTATAATTTAGTGGATTACTCCCATTACCTTTCTTGAATATTGGTGTGCCTCTGCAGCTTACTAGTCTTCTGGTACGGATCTTTCGTAGAGCGAGTGATTTATACGATTGTTAAATAAGGAGCTATAGTATCAGCATACTCTGGAAGGAACGTAATTGGTATACACTCTGGACCGGAAGACCCGCTTTTGTTAAGTGATTTAAATTGTTTCAGTACTCTGAAGTTATCTACTTCTAAGTTACTCATGTTGATAGCTGTTCTTGATTAGAATTATGGAATATCTACTGCGACTTGTTAGGAGAACAAATTTCAGAACGCTGTGTTCAGTATCTCTGCCTTAGCAGCACTTTCGTAGCCAGTATTTCCTTTGCTGTCGCGCAGAAAAGGTACTGATTTAGTCTTGCCGCTGGCATAGCTTACGAACGCCCAGAATCTCTTTGCATTTTGTGCCAGGTTTCGAGAAAAAGATTAACTGTGGAAACTATTATAAACATCTGGCAAATAATTTCCTGCTAAATTTCAAGCTTCTGTAAAAGATCTCCAATCTTTGGGATTTTGCGTTCGTTTAAATTTGGCGTGCAGGAAACTATGGCAAGCTGCGTTTCATTTACGTCAGTGCTGTACCGCGCTTTAACCCTGGCTACGGTTTCCAACGGTCAAATCTTGAGCTGCCAGGTTTAAATAGTCACATTTGTATAAAAAAAGGCACGCTGACCTCAAATTTAGGAAACTATGATCGCTAAGAATTACTTGCATAAGTAAGAAAATTAGCAAAGTTTTTCCGATAAAACGCAAAGTCAACCGCTCCTCGATATACACTGTCTAATCATAAGCATCCAGACAGTTAGTGTTCATTAACGAGGGGTTTATCCACTGATCGCGTCTATGATGGCTTGAACTTTGCTGGCGGCACTTACTCTGTGGAGAAGTCTGATGATGATGTTTGGTTTGTGGAGCGCTCAACTGCGTGGTTCCGGCCGGGAATCGAATGTATTATGTATCACTACTGTACGTATTGTTTATGTTAACTGACCACTCAACTAACGTATGACATTTGGAGAAGTGACCAGCTTAATGCCACTAACAGAACTTACTCTAACCAACACCACACCGAAAGAAGTTTAAAGGAGTGATTTCTGAACCATTCGGTATAAAAATCTGCCTTTAGACAAAGAGACAGCCTATCACTATCACTCTTCAACTCTGCACTGGAATACGTAATGAGCGAATGGTACAAAAATAATCAAAAGAAAATAAGAATTTGATGTGCAACAAATTAAGTAAGTTTAAAGCGCTTGGGATTTGCTAATTAACTTGCTCACCTAGCCAACAATAGTCAAGAAATCATACAAGTTAAATCGCTACAAGAAATAGTGCAAAATTGGCTTTAGAATATCATTTGAGAAACAAGATTAGGCTGTCTCATCTGACTTGCAAATAAAATTACAATATAACAGGGAATCGCAATGGGTAAAAGTTTCGAATTGGACACCTTCCCTCCCCCTGAAATCGTGGCTGTGGTGACAAGGATCTCTAGCACAGCCCTTAGTCTAGGTTATGTTCTAAGGTGGCAATCTCGTTGAGGTAACAAACTGACATGTAGCAAAGACTGTCTACCTCTGTGTGATATTGGAAAATGGATGGGGTGCCCAATGTGCAACTTTTACGCAAAACTTATGATAAATTTAAATATTTAGCTGAAATCTTAAACTATCTAAATGAGAATGGATAATGGCAGCATAAAGTACCTGAAGAAAGAAATGTACGCAATAAAAAAACAAAAAAAGCCTCTTTATAGATTCTAAACTAAAACACTATGAAGTTTCACAACCAGAAATAAAATATGTAACTGAAAATCTTCAAAAGAGCAGAAATGGACCACGGGCAGGAAGAATAATTAGGAGACACACAATATCAAGTATATGGGCATTGGAAAATATACAGAGACTATATATAAAATCATTGGAGAATAGCTCCAAATGAAACCATATACAAGAAAATAGATAGTATATCGAGTACTATCAGGAAGAATGGCGCATCATTCTCTGGACATTTCACGAGAACACCAGAGAACAGAATTAGTACGAAAGTAATAGAAAATTGTGGAATAGTAAGAGTAATATCAAATAGTTCACAGAAATTAAGATAGAGGAACTCGAAATTGTAGAAGATAATTAAAAAAAAAATACTGGAAGACAGCCAAACGAGACTGCAAACGAAGATCATGAGAATAACTACAGGAAGACTCATAAGATAAAAAATATCCCAAGGAATGAAGAAATATCGGCCAGACAGGAGAGTAAAACACCCTTTATGTAACAATAAATTATAACAATCTTTTTACGACCACTGTGTTATTAATCGCCTTATCGAATTACTAAACAATTGTATTGCAGAATACCACCAACAGATTCCACAACTTATTAAAGAAACTAGAGACCCGCCTCGATTGCGAAAAAAGCACCTAGTGTTAACCTAGGTTTCGGCGTAGATAACTACACCTTCCTCAGAACAATAAAACCCACAAGTGCCTGAGAAGACCTTTGTCAATGATTAAAAGAACACCATAGCTATACATTTATAAACGAAAAAAAGGGAAAACACAAACAGTACATATGTACAAAGTCAAAACCACTACTTAACTTAATGGTGTACGCTCAACCTCACACCGGCCTATGTTCGATAGGCCGGTGTGAGGTTGAGCGTACACCATTAAGTTAAGTAGTGGTTTTGACTTTGTACATATGTACTGTTTGTGTTTTCCCTTTTTTCGTTTATAAATGTATAGCTATGGTGTTCTTTTAATCATTGACAAAGGTCTTCTTAGGCACTTGTGGGTTTTATTGTTCTGTAGAAGGTGTAGTTATCTACGCCGAAACCTAGGTTAACACTAGGTGCTTTTTTCGCAATCGAGGCGGGTTTCTAGTTTTTTTTAAATGTATTTACCAACGATTGCTGACCCGCTGCGATGTTGAAGGTTCTTAGATACTATAACCTTTGTAAATTTGATATGAGTGATTCAATGGCGTATAAAATAATAATAATAATAATGAAATACCCGATGAAGACGTCGAATATGGAAATAATTCGTGTAATCTCAAATTTTTGTAACGTGGTAGAAGGAAGTGGCATGAGCAACATACTAAAAATTATGACAGGAGGGAGGGTGGAGGGGCGAGTGTGAGGAGGGGAGTGTAGCAGATCAATTTTTTTACGCTTTTCTTAAACAACTCGAGAACAGACCACTAGCAGAAATGCATAGCATTAAAAATATAAACTGCATTAAATATACTACAAAAATGTTCTATTAATTTTTTCCTTTGTTTGCGCGAAGAAAGAGAATATTGAAGAATCTATCATGACGCACAGGCCTGTAGTTTAGGTGTTTTCGTGTAGGCCACTCTGACTGAGGTTAAAGCGTAGTAAGCGCTCCCCCCCCCCCCCCTTCCCCCTCCCCCCTCCCCTCCGTGTGATCCAGAGGCAGCAACGCTAGCCACTACATCTGTGGAGAAATGGCAGACCATTCTTACTCAAGAGCCGAAGGTTGTAATGTGGGACGATAGAGTCTGGAGCGAAGTCGAAGTTGTAACTCCTCCACCTCCCCATAGAGATCAGGTCGAGAATCTAGGCACGCCAGTCCATCCCACGAATGTTTCTGTCAAGAAAGCATTTCCTCACATAGTTGCAGCTTTATTACACGGTGCATTGTCATGATTATGTAACAACCATCGTCAGAAAACTGTTCCTGTACCGTACAAAGTAGAAAAATCTGTAAAATGTGTTCATGTCATTTCTTTTATTTAAGCACAACAAAGGAAGAACACTCTCACCACGAAAAACTCACCCATATTGCATCACCACCTCCACTGCAGTTCACTGTTGTCACGTTCTTCAAAGAATCACCAAACCCAAACCATTCCATTGGGTTGCCAGTGTGTATAACATGACTAATCACCACAGACCACTCAGTTCCAGTCATCCACTTCCCAGTGGCCCTTTTTGGCTACCTCAGGTGTCGCTTAGCATGGACTACAGATACATGTGGCTTATGAGGTACTACTCGACCATTGTACCCCTATTCCTCTTAACTTCCTAGGCACAGTCACTGTGCTAACTGGACTGCTGGATTTCACTTTGGAACTCGCGAGTGATTCCTTCTGTTGGTTTCATGTGATTCTTTAGACCCACCCACTGCAGTGGTCGATGGTCCCCCTCCGTCACTACATGAGGTCTGCCTGGCCTTGGATTAACTGTGGCTGTTCCTTCGCATTTCATTTGCACCATTGCCTCACCAACAGTAGACTTTGACCGCCAACTTTAGAAGGTCTGAAATATCCCTGACTGATTTGTTACGCAGGTGACATCCAATGACTTGTCCACGTCCGCAATCTCTGAGCTCTCATGAGCGGCCCATTCTTCTCTTCCTGCTTCTGTTCTGTCAACACAGTGCTCCCCACCACCATTTGCATTGGCGAGTCGACCTCTCGTGTCATCTAGTTGGTCACAACACCGTCTCTAGGTAGCAAGCACATGCACCACGATGTACCTGCAAAATTATACAAGTTTACATACCGTAGTACAGGAGATACCACGTCAGAAACATTAACACGCGCTAAATTCACCACACATACAGGTGAATTCCGTGTCTGAAATACGTTAAATGTGTGTGAAATATATTTGACATATATCTATGCCTGCAAATCCATGGGTAACATGTTCATCCTAAACGCCGGGGCGATTTCAGTCAAATTTGATACACATACCAGTTACAATCTAGAAATATATACTCTAGGCAAGAATCACCAACCTGCTATTTGGGTGAGCGTGATAACGTGGAGAGAAAAGGAAGGACAAGGAAATGGACAGACAGAAAAAGGGTAAGGAGGAGAGGTACAGACAGCAGGAGAAGATGGACAGAGATAGGGGAAGGGCAAATGAAACGAGAGAGGAGGGAGGAGGAGACGAACAGAGAATGGAAAGAGGAGAAGATGGACAGACAGAGAGGGAGAAAGAGTTAGGCAGAGAGATGGGAGAGGAGAAAACGAATAGACAGACAGGGAGGAGGAAATGGACAGAGAACGGGGAGAGACTTGATGGATAGACAGAGGGGAAGGAGGAGCTGGACTATTGAAAGATTAAAATAAACACATACGCAGGCAACACAGGGTTCTCAGCTAGTTATCTATAATGACATTAATATACAACAGATCCCTGGCCCTTCATACCAAAATACTCACAAATCATTCTTGAACAGTCTCTGGAGATTGTGTCGCGTGAGTTGCTGTTCACACTACATAAAATCTTGTATTATGTGGACGGTGGAGCGAAAGCTATGACTGTAGCGTTTCACATTTTGTCTTTCTCTTTTCTGGTGCTGTTGAAGAATTAAAGAATAGTTTTAGGTTTGGAAATGTGCCTTCCCCTATAGACTTTCCATAAATAATTCTGCCAGTTCCTCTAACATTACTTTTAGTAGATCAGTTTTTTTTATCAACAAAATTGATCCACAAAGTTGCTGCGTAGCAGCTGCAAAATCATAAATAATGTATCATAGTTAATAATGTCCAAATACTTCTATCGTCGTTCCTGTAACGTTTTCTTTTACGTTCCAAGTTTCTTAGATTCTTTGTTTTTTATTGATTGAATCAAACATTCCTATACGAACACGCAACATTCGATTAAATGTCCACGACAAAATTTCGCCCACTAGCAAAGAATTTTTGTGAATAAGATGCTCCCTTTAATTTTTAGTGTGAAAGTAAAACTAAAAAATGAGATTGACAGGCTGCCAAAAACTTAGTGAACTACACGAATGGTCTGCATGTGTCTCCTTGTTTGCTACAGTGCTTGAGTAGTTGTTCATGTTGTTTCCTGAACTTATTGCATGCTAGAATCGTGTAGTTATGTTTGGCTGTCCGAAAATTCTCTACAGAGGAATACACGCCGATTTTGAATTTGATCCTATGGAAATGGCAGGGGTATCTGTACTCGTTATACGAGACCAATACGCAATCACTGATTACGAATGTAGCCTACAATGGACCTCTAAAAGATATTATTCACCATCTACGGAAATTTAGCAATAGAAAACGTGTAAAATGGACTTGTACTGTGTTTACTTTTGGTTGAAATAGTGTTAACCAGAAGCACTTGAGTTAAATGATTTTAAACGGTAGAAAAAAGGCTGTTGGGGTTTCTCTTTCCACGAAACCATTTACAGCCCATTCAGTCTTATGGTATTTCTGTTTCCCCGAAACCATTTACAACCCAAACAGCCCTGGTTAACTGAGCCACATGTTTGCTAATCACATTTAACTGGCAAAACTTTTGCTGAATAATAAATGATCACGACACAGTTTCTTAACACTGAATGCGACTGTAGATCTTATGCAAACTGAAAGGTGAATAACGCCGAAATAAAAAGAGTTTACCCATTCATATTCTTAGTCATGTCAACAGATTCATGTTTAAATACATATACAACAAGTTATTTCATAAAATTCCAAAACAAAAAACAAACAGAATGTTACTGTGATGTATTTCAAATGATTCTGTTTGATCGGTGAATTCCGAAACTGAAACTGAATTTTGTCCAGGCAAAGCCTTTACGGTGTATCTTTACAGATACTTCAATTAATTAATGATAACTCAAACATGGTCTCTTAAATTAAAATGTTATCCGAATAAAGGTATTTTGAGCCCGTACTTCGATCGACATACCATAACTATATCTAAAGACTAATCTAAAAACGCATAAAACTTAAGACGAACAGTGCTCTCTTATCAGGATTTGTGGGACTGCTTAGTGAAATCTGCACCCCACAAAACCTAATACGTCACTGCGAATAAGAGGAATTTGTAACTTCCAGTACGTGTTGGTAAGGCTATGAATAATATGTAACACAGAAACAAAATTTCGTAACTGTAATCACACCATGAAACCTGTTGAAGTAAGTGCAAGTTAGAAGATCGATACGGAAGGGAAGGGATTATGTCAAGCAATTGTATGTAAAGGCCGAAAGTTTCTGTTAGTTTGGATCTGAAGTAGCCTGTACTACGTAGAGTTATCAAAGCAGTTTTCATCTGAAGCAATCGCTTTGGAACTGATCGATTTGTCACAGTTGATGTTTAATTTATGGAAAGAGAGGCGTGTTTAAGGGATTGTATCACAAAATTTTCTCAGCATGTAGTCACGAAATTTACAGAACCTTTTTAGTGTGTCTGCCAGTTACGAAGTTTTAATAGTCTTGTTATTTTCCCACGCCAATCAAACAAGCTTTTAGTAACACCGTTCTTTGTATATGCTCCTTGTTCCCTGTTCGCCTGAGCTGTTGTGAATCCCACAAAATGAAGCACTGTTGTACTGTACCGTACAAGAGTTTTGTGTGCAATAACTTTTGTAGGCAGACTGCAGTTTCCCAGCATCCTACCAATGAATCGTAGTCTACCATTGATTTGCCTCCTACCAAGCGTATTCAGTTGTTCCCCTGTTCATTTCTAGACACTGTTGCTGCCAATATAGCACACTCCAGCTGTGACTTATTAATCTCGTGGTAAAGACACACGATTTTGTTATGTTTCGTGACAAGCACATCTCTTCATTTCTCTGCATCACAAACTAGCTTGCAGTCTTGGCGCCAGCGTGACGTTTTGTCGATGTCTAACTTCACATTACAAGAATTTGTACCTGACAGAAGTTCCTTGCAGACAGCTGTGCCATCTTTCAAAAAAAGTTTGAGATTGCAGCAAATAATACTTTCTTAGTTATTGATGTACAACATAAAAAACAAAGTTCCTGTAACACCTCCCTGTGGCTCATCAGAAATTAATTCAGTGTTAGTGGATTGCTGTACAAGATACAGGATAACCTGGTTCGTCGGGCCTGTCAGGAAATTTTCAGTACAGTGATTAGGCTGGCTACAAATGCCACAGGACCATATTTTCTTTTAGGAAACGTCGAGTTTTGGAACATCGAACTTATCTGGTGTCCACTAACTACGCTAATATCACGCATCTCAGATATAGACGAGATTAGTATGTTCGATGATTTGCGAATGCATGCTGATATCCATAGAGACGTTTGTCGTGAGTCAAGTAGACTATAATGTCTAAAATGAGACATTTTTACAGAACTCTGATTTAAATATATGCGAGTGGTACTAGGAACGTAGTTCTGTGTGCCAGTTTTACTTATTTTTTTATGGGTACGACCAGTGCCCTTTTCCAGTGCGGGAGAAAATATTTCCGCTCTAAGGATCAGAGGTACGTTATGCTCAAGAGTGGCGCTAAATTATTGGCATAGTTTGCACGAAAGTTGACTGGGACTCCGCAGTACGCACTCAAGGCAATACACTGACGTAAAACATAATCACAACACCGGGAAGGAGTTGTGCAACATAAAGAGGGTTGGAGGGCGTGTTTCTAAATCTGAATTAAGATGTCCATTCAAATCTCGCGCCAGTCGCATAAGAGTGGCTCTAGTAGTGCCACTGTGAGGACGGAGATCAAGTTTGCTTTAAAAACACACTGCAGCATCATGAGCGTCAGTTACCTTTGTGACTGGACATGGGGAGTTGATGTTAATCAAGAATACTTTTAAGAAGACAAAGACGCCATTATCATGACCTCATTGACTTTGAATGAGGTCATGAGAAGCTGTATGTTCTTTCTGCGATATTTCAGAAAGACTTGGCAGGAATGTATCCACTGTACATTATTGCTGGCAGCCCAGGTCAAGAAAGTGTACGGTGTCACGACCGAGCTCCGGACGGCCACGTGGCGCTACCGAGAGTGAAGACCATTGTGTTCGGTACATGGCTCTGGCTCATCGTACTACATCTGCAGCATTACTCTGACACCACAGTGACACAGTGAACTTTCACATATTGATTACTTCAAGGACAGCTCCGAGCCATACACACTGTCGCGAGCATTCCACTGATTCCAAAGCACCGCCATTTGACACTTCAGTGGTATCAAGCGAGAGCTCATTGGAGAGCAGGGTAAGGGTCTGTTGTGTTTTCTGGAAAAAGCTGATTCGGCCTCGGCGCCGGTGGTGGCCGTATTTAGGTTAGGAGGCCAGTTGAGGGCGTGCAACCAACCTGTATGCGTGCTAGACACATTGGACGCACACTTGAAGATATGGTCCAGGGTGCTATTTCGGATGCCAGCAGGAGCACTCTCGTTGTTATCCCACACATTCTGACAGAAAATTTGTACGTCAGTCTGGTAATTAGAACTGCTGTGCTGCCATTCATGAACAGAATCTCAGGTGATGTTTTCCAACAGGATAAAAGGGGCCCACATAACACTCTTGTAACCCAGTATATTCTACAGTGTCGACATGTTGCATTGGCCTGATCGATCACCAGATCTGTCTCCAATCGAGCACATAAGGGATATCATCTGACGACAACGCCAGTGTCATCCATAAACAGCATTAGCCGTCCTGTATTGATCGACCAATTGCAACAGGCATGGAACTCCATCCTACAAACTGACAAGCGGCGCCTGTACATTGCAATGCGCGCACGTTTGCATGCTTGCATTCAACATTCTGGTGGTTACACCAGTTATCGAAGTACTGTAAGCAGGGGTGAACATGGACAGATTTTAACTGTCTTAAATAATAAACCCAGAAGTACAACTGCAAGTGATTTTTTAATCATTCATGTGAAAGATGGTGTAGTCAATCATCCTTGAAACCAAGTATACTTGATATTGCTTAATATAATTTGTAACCAATTAAATAATGTCCCCAATCACCCTATGGATGGGGTCAATAAGGACACTAATAAATATAAACACAGGCAGAATCCTGTTTCAATAGGCATTGGGATCAACAAGGGCACAAAATTACTTTTTCAAATAAAAATTAACCGTTAAATTACAAAAACGTCATTGAAAGCTATGTCTGCCTCGTCTTACTTTCTTTCATGACTTGAATCACTTAAATGAAATCAAATTCAGATATATCTTCCATATTTGGGAAAATATAAACACTATCATCTGTGGGGGTGTATCTCAAATATGATGCCACATATGTTTTTCTTTCGTGCAAAACTTCGGTAATTCCCTCAATAAAATATTTTCGACCTTGATTTTCACTTTCAACCATTCTCCAACGCGTAACACCCGATCAATAGACTGTTCTGCATTCTGATTAGATGTGGACTCTTCTCTTTCTTCAAATTTGTGGATCATTGGTGTTGCCACCATCACTATCTTTATCTTCATCTTCTGATTCATCCACTGAATTCGCCAAGTCATGCGCATTGTCAATCTTGCCAAGTGGTACATAGAGTTTTGTTTTCCTACCTTGTTTGGGCAAATTATCATGAGGCCACCTATGATTCTTTAAGAATTCAACCAGGCTGTCATTAACTGAACTGCCGTCCCTGCGTTGTTCAGATGGCAATATTTCAAGAACGTGGTCCTTATGGAAAGAATAAACACCAGTCTTCCTGAAACCCGAAGAGATGTTTATCTACATGGTTGGTGGTAAAATGTCAAGGGCTTTTTTTTTTTAAGTCGAGGAGAGCACTTCTTATCAATTCCTGAATATTTGCTGTTAGCTATGCTCTTCCAATCCTCCAGGACCTTTCGCCAAGCCTGTTTCAATGGTTTAAACATTGCGACATATAGAGGTTGTGTAACCTGTGTTGAGTTCGCTGGTAAGAAAATACTCCCAGTGTCGTTTTTTTCGCACAAATCAGTGACAGCTGAAGATGGAGGAGGGCTTAAGTTGTCGTCAATAATGACTTTTCTTCCTTCAAAGCAACGAAAATAAGATATTACTATTGACATATCTGGTCGCAGCTCTTGGTCTCGCGGTAGCGTTCCTGCTTCCCGAGCACAGAGTCCTGGGTTCGATTTCCGGCGGGGTCAGGGATTATCACTTGCCCCGAGATGACTGGGTGTTGTGTTGTCTTCATCATCATCATTCATCCACATTACGGTCGGAGGAAGGCAATGGCGAACCACCTCCATTAGCACCTTGCCTAGTACGGCGGTGCGCATCGTTCCCCAACGGTCTGTAAAGAAGCATGGGACTTCATTTCCATTTTCCATAGACCGATCTACGAAACAGCTGCCATCCATCGAACCTGATATACTTTTGTTAAACCTTGCCCCAGCATGACCACTTTCACCATCGTATAGGTATTTAGATTTATGTATTACGCAAGGGGGCAGTAGCGTGCCATTGGCAGTAGCAGCAAACATCACACTCACATTGGATTTTGTTTGTTTCATAAGCCTGTCTGGGTATTAGCAACATCGTTTGTTCAGAAATTTTCTCCTTGATCGATCATCCGCCAGGTTCGTCTCACCGTTTGTTCAGAAATTTCCTCCGTGATGGATCATCCGCCAGGTTCGTCTCACCGTAATTTAATAATTGCTCTGGGGAAACACCATCGAGAATTATTTTCAGCTCTTCAAAATAACGAACACCGTCTTGCGAGTTAACCGTAGCCCTGCCTTGGGACATATTTTAACATATTCGTGGAGCAATATCTGCATGTGTATTGATGAAACATTGCGCCCCGTCTGGACCTGGATGATGGTTTTGAACTTGTTTTATTATTCTTCCTTCTCTGTCCAAAGTGTACTTCACAAAACATCGTTAAGTCAAAGATGCTTAGTGGATATCCCTCCCTTGCACAAGTAACGACACTTTCACAACCTTCAATTCAGTATTTACACCAAGGTCTGTTTGGCCTCCTTTCCTTTTCCTCTTTTCAGTTTCCTCATTAGACGGTTTGCTGTACCCATTTCGGAGTGACATCCATTTTATAATGGCTTGTATAAATCTTTCCAGGTCCTTTTGTGCGGTATGTTTGTGGCCACGACCTCAATGATCGGACTGATACTTCCTAACCACGCTGTCTCTATTCAAACCTGGAAGTAAAACAAAATTACAACATAAGAAAAAGCATTTTATAGTTTCTATAAAAACGCAATAGTATCATAAATCTCTGCGCATGTGTTTGATATATAGTAATAGTGTTTACATGGAAACTTTCGAAATGATTTCGCAGAAGTATGTCAGCCAGCGATGTGGAAGTCGTAGGATACTCTTAGCAGTGCCAGTTGTGTTGACAGTTCGAGCGGCGCAGTCTATTGCCCGCCGAATTTTTAACAGTTCTGAAGTGAATGCCGTGAAGTGTTTCCTTCGGTTTAGAAATCGAGTTGAACTTACGAGGGCTTACGTCAGGGGAGTGCAGTAGGTGGTATAGCACTTAGCAGCCCCATCAGTCATACAAATCAGTAAGAGCGTGCACTGTACGTGCTTGAGCATTGCCCTGCAAAATGATGGTCAGGTCCTGCACAAAGTGTCATCACTTCTGTCTCTATGCTGTTCATTTTTGGGACACATCCTACGACCAGCTTAGAGACTGAAGTGATGACACTTTCTGCAGGATCTGACCATCATTTTGCAGGGCAATGCTCAAGTACGTACAGTGCAAGCTGTTACTCATTTGTTTGACTGATGGGGCTGCTAAGTGCTATACAACCTACTGCACTCCTCTGACTTGAGCCCTCGTGCGTTCAACTCGATTTCGAAAGTAGAGGAAACACTTCACGGCATTCGCTTCAGAACTACTAAAAATTCGTCGGATAATAAACCGTGCTCTCGAACTGTCAACAAAACTGGCACTGCTAAGAGTATCCTACGACTTCCACATCACTGTCAACGGGTTATACACAATGCTGGTGACTAATTTTAAGGTCAGTAAAACTTTGAAACACGTATCTGTTTTGTACCAGCTGTTAATAAATAGTTGCCACTATTAAAATTCCAACCCTCCTATACATCAAAAGTTGTACCGCCAAAAACAAACACAATAAAAACAGGTGATAAGTATCAACATGGCTGCCACTTCTGTAATGCCTCGAAGATGATAGTGTGGTGTCACCGCCAGACACCACACTTGCTAGGTGGTAGCCTTTAAATCGGCCGCGGTCCGTTAGTATACATCGGACCCGCGTGTCGCCACTATCAGTGATTGCAGACCGAGCGCCGCCACACGGCAGGTCTAGAGAGACTTCCTAGCACTCGTTCCAGTTGTACAACCGACTTTGCTAGCGATGGCTCACTGACAAAATACGCTCTGATTTGCAGAGACGATAATTAGCATAGCCTTCAGCTACGTTATTTGCTACGACCTAGCAAGGCGCCATTACCAGTTACTATTGATATTATGAATAATGTACCGTCAAGAGCGACGTTCACCATTTATGGATTAAAGTTAAGTATTCCACCAGCTACGTCCGTTTTTTCTAAATTCTAATTTCCTTGTCCTGTTCCAGACGTCACGCCAGCCTACGTAAGCTAAAACGCGGGCCTTTCGGCTTCCTCTAATAACCCGGCGTTGGCTCTCCTGCCAACCCACAACAGATAGTCTCACTTAAATATGTTACCTAGACAAATTTACTGACGAAATTTCATTGCTCTAGATTAATTATTTATTGCTATTGCGTTTTTACCGTCATTGTATGTATAAGCTACATTGAGGTCTACTACTCGTCACAGTATTATGGTCCGAACAAAATTGAAATCTAGAGCTTGACAATTCCTAGCTGAGGGGCTATAGCAGCATGACTCACAGGGAAGTACTTACACATTACGATGAGCCCTGGTCATGGAACTTTTGATTTGAGCAGGATTCGACTCTAGAGCTTCTAAATTCCTAGAGGATGATCTAATGTGGTTAGGCCCCGAGAGAAATGTGTCGCTGAGTTTTGTTGCTGTAGCAACGAAGACAAAGAGGAGGCGCCAGCACCTGGGCGGTAGCATGCAGCAAGCGGCAAGCAGCAAGGTCGCGCCCGCCTGCAGGCAAATCAAGGTCAGCGGCCTTGGGCAGCGGCCGCCTTTTGTTTGTTACTGGAATTAACGTCCCCTCGAGCGACCGGCCTAACAAGACGAGCGCAGCCAAATAATTTCATTCCGGCCCGTGGCGGCACGCTGCCAAATGCCCGCCTCTACCAATCCTGACAGCCTCCGGGAACTTAAATTAGGAGCACGCCTCATTCAAATCCTCGAGAGGGGCGCGTCGGCCAAGTATCACGAGAGCAGCTGTTGTGATAGCAAATGAGATTATGGGGTAGTATTTTTTTCAGTGAGCTTCGGCCCGCTTGCCTCGGTGGCCGCGGGCAGCGGAGTCAGCGCCACAATGACGCAAGCTCTCGCTGTGACGTTCAGTAACTTCCAGCTGGAGTCAGTCCAACAACAAGGCGAGCTTTCGGGGCGTTAGGCAACATCGAGCCAGAGCGTGTCTTGTTAGAGGGTGGCCTGCCATCTCCGGAAAGGTGGCCCACGCCTGCGTGTCGACCGCGCTCGTACAACGCAGCAGTTAACGGTCGCGTTCCTACTCTGGCAGCTGTAGGAGTCGACATAATTTACTGTGTGTGTTTCTCTGGTCTCATCGCTCCTCCGAAGACCGGTCCATTCAAGATCAAGTTCTCCACGGATCCCCTGCCTCACCTCAGGGCACCCTCGCCCTGAAATAAATGCGCACCATTTTGACATTCATCTTCACGTTTTGTCATCTGGTACGGCAATTATTTGAACCTTATTATTTCTGAAAATATTACAGTGTTCAATTGAATTGATCTTGACTGAGAGATACCGTTATGTGCGTATAACTTCTTCCCACTTTTTATTTAAGATTGATCCTTAAGAGAACCAACTGAAAATTCGAATTTCTCCTTACTACAATAACTTGGAAATGATTAACACTGAAGAGTGGCTACAGATGGACAGTGCTACAATGTGTTTATCAAAAGCAGTCAGAAGAGAATATACATGAAAAGCAGATAAAAGATACGAAGATATTTACTACATTCGACCAGTACATCATTTCTCGTGCCGTAAAATGTTTAATACAGTCTTCCTTATTATCTTTCAGTAGGTACTACGAACTTACAAATAATCCCAGCGATATACAGAAATAACTTTACGATTATGTAACTAATCCCACAGCAGGCAATCTGTAAACTTAGGAATCAGCGCGCTAACACTTTTCTAAGTGATCTTTTACGTTTCCTGACGTTGAAACGAGCTTTAAAATCTTATACACAGCGTTGAATCTTAACTATGTATTCATACGGAACTTCTACGATTTTCAGGACTGTACCTGGGAAATTGTACGTTGTTACCATGCAGAATTTTAAATTGAAGAATTGAAGTTTAATAGGTCTTCCCAGTCAGGTAAGCAGTTAGGTTGTCTGCGTGCCACATAGAGGCCCAGGGGAACGGTGGATCTATTCGAAAATCTATGTTTAAATCACATTTTTTCTTAATGTCACCGGTGTTTAATGTATTTAAGTTGGAACTACGTCCTCATCAAGAACAAATCTTCTTAGGTCATATCGACTTCTTGGACTTCAGAAGGTGGTAAAAATGCACACAATTCAACGAAGGCAGCAGAAAATTAATAAAGGTTTATGAGTAAATTACAGTGAATGAGATGCAAACTGTCCCGTTGGTGGAAAATTGCGAGCTGTCAATATGCGATCTGTTTACGTAGCTCTCATTGGCATTTATATAAAGTGACACTGCAATTTTCGAAAACAATTTGAAGTAAAACTGGGATACGACGAGGCTCAGGTGCGCAGTCTTCATTAGCGAATACTGGACTATTTTTAAAGAAACTGTAGCACCACCTAAGATGATACAGCGCTAAACATCAGGGACTCGCTACGTATAGGATCATTATCACTTTAGGAAACGAGCTATGAGGATTTCTAGCATGAACCTCCTAAGATTCCTGAGGATGCTCAAAATATCTTACACTCAGCCTAGTCTGAGATATGTTTATATTCTATCACTGATACTGATGACTTTTTTAATGTAAAGCGGGACATGCACCATTGTGTTCTGCGTGGGACATTTACCTCTAATTCTTTGTGGCTGAATTCTACTAATTAAGGTTTCTTGTACAAACCCACAAATTCCAAATAGCTTTTGCTATTTCTGTTGAACACCTTTCATACTTCTTCATCACGCCGAATTTTAACTTGGAGAGCTGATATTTTTCGGCTCTTCCTACTTATCTGAGCAATCAGCCTGTCTTTTTGCCACACATATGATTAGGGAAACGCTTGGTCAATTCTCAAAACATATGTGAAAATTACGCTTTGTAAGCACGCGGTATGTTCAATCAAAAAAATATGTGGACCGTCACGTTCAAATGAGTAACATTGATTAACTTGTTTCCAGCGGAGCTATGACGATATTAGAATCAGGCTGCGACTTTGCTTAATGCAATTGTAGGGTCGTGCACATTGAAGCAAAAAGATCAACTATATTGTCCATTACTGACATCGCGAACGGGAATACTGGAAGGAGCCAAGATAAAAGCAATGTGATTAAAACAGTTGTGTTTCACCAGTTGAAGTACTTGCAATGTACAAACTGTTTGGTTTACTTACTTTGTCATGTACTGCCACTCTCTTGGAATCTTAGAGTCGGGTTACCTCTATCTAAGGGTGAAACATGCGATACAAGCAGAAGCAAGAGGATTCGGTTGCAAACAGCACCAGATCCATTCGTCCTCAGTGAATGCTTCAGGCTGCTTTCCCACGACTGTGACAGAAACTTACCGTATCTTAAGGTGCAATTAAATTAAAAAATACTACGGATATTTTGAAGAAATTCTACCTCAATAAAAGTTATGAGGTTGCCAACTTTACCTGTACAGCTCAAAATCCAGGTTGTTTAACTAGAACATGTTCCATAATTTTGCTACTAATTCTATTGAGAATCATTCTTTTCTACAGATTATACCTACAATTAAAGATAGGGTGATAGTTTTTCGCTTTATCTGTTGGTCTTCCCAGAGTTATAAATGGCTGTTACGTCAGTTTCTTTAGCTGTGGGCCAATAACAACTAGGTGTGTTTATGACCCACCATTATCACCTATCAAAATGACGGAATGCTTCTGACAGTACTCAAAAAATGGTTCAAATGGCTCTAAGCACTATGGGACTTAACATACGAGGTCATCAGTCCCCTAGACTTAGAACTACTTAAACTTAACTAACCTAAGGACATCACACACATCCATGCCCGAGACAGGATTCGAACCTGCGACCGTAGCAGCAGCACGGTTCCGGAGTGAAGCGCCTAGAACCGCTAGGCCACAGCGGCCGGTGACAGTACTAAAAAATGGTGCGTAAAGTCGTGACTTGTGTCACGCTAATAAGGGGAGCTGTTAGCTGTATTTTTATATCGGTGTAGTACAGTGGTCTAGCGGTTCTGACGCTGCAGTCCGGAACCACGGGACTGCTACGGTCGCAGGTTCGAATCCTGCCTCGGGCATGGGTGTGTGTGATGTCCTTAGGTTCGTTAGGTTTAAGTAGTTCTAAGTTCTAGGGGACTTATGACCTAAGATGTTGAGTCCCATAGTGCTCAGAGCCATTTGAACCACCATTTTGAAATCAATAGTGTGGTAAAAAAATAGAAAATTGAGTGCCTCTTTCATAGGAGACCGAACACGGGGTTTCAGTACTCTGACTGCCTAGCGTTGAGAAACGACAAGCTGTTCCATTAAATGACATGACGTGCACAAAACGTTAAGTAATAATGGAGGGAATGTTCTGTAACTGACTGTCTGCATGACAGCCATAATTGGCACACTTTTCTGATTTCTCTTTTCTAGCCACAAGTCTTCGATTTTCACGTTGTGCAATACCTAGAAACCTGCCACATCTATGTACTATCTCCATCCTCTCTACACACATTTTTTTGTGTTGTAAATGAGCACAGAGAATCCAGAGCCACATTGTACACTGTAAGACGCTTCCAGGTACAGATGTGGACGGTGACCACAATTTATTGGTTATAAACTACAGCTTTAAACTGAATAAATAGCAAAAAGGCAGAAAAGAATAATGGTACCCGGCTAATTTGAAACAACCAGATGTTGTTGAGGGTTTCGGAGGGACAATTAGGCATCGCCTGAGTGAAACACGAAAAAAAACAAAAAAAAACATGAGAAAGATTCACAGCGAGTGCAAAATGGCTAAGCAGGAGCAGCTAGAGGACAAATGGACGGTTACAGAAGCATGTATACTGATGAGTAGGGGAAAGGCAGATACCGCCTATAGGAAAATTAGAGAGGTCTTTGGACAAAAGAGATGTAACCGTATGAATATCAAGAGCTCAGGTGGAAAACTAGTGTAAAGTAAAGAAGGGGAGCTGAAGACGGAAGGAATGTGTAGAGGGGCTATACAAGGGAAATAAACCGAAAGGTAATATTATAGAAAAGGAACGGAGCATATATAGATGAGGAGAGTGGTATACAGCGAGACGAATCTGACACAGCACGAAAGATCTAAGTCGAAACAAGGCTCTTGCAGTAGACAACATTCCCTCAGAACTATTGACAACCTTGGGAGAGCCAGTCATGACACAACTATTCTACTTGGCTTGAAACACGTATGGCACACGTGAAAAATCCTCAGACTTCAAGAAGAATGTAATATTTCCGACTGCAAAGAAAGGAGGTGCTGACATGTGTGTATAATACCGAACTATCTGTTTAATCATTCATGTTTGCAAAATACTGACACGTATTATTTATAGAAGAATGGAAAAACAGGTAGAAGCTGACCTCGGGTAAAATTAGTTTGGTTTCCGGTAATATGTATTAACACGTGAGGCTGTATTGACCCTAAGCCTTACCTTATAAGATAGGTTAAAGGAAGGTATACGTACGTTCATAGCATTTTTAGACTAAGAAAAAGCTTTTTAAAATACTGAATAGACTACACTATTTCAAATTCTGAAGGTAGCGGGATTAAAATACAGTAACTACAACCTACGCAGACGGCAGTTGTAAGTGTCGAGGGGTATGAAAGGGAGGCGGTGGTTGAGAATGTAGTGAGGCAGCGTTCTAGCCTACCTCCGCTATTACTTAGTCTGTGTATTGAGCACGCAGTAAAGGAAACTAAAGAAAATTTTAGAGAAGAAATTAGAGTTCATGGAGAAGAAATAAAAATGAAGTTTGTTGATGACAGAATTTGCTCAGAGACAGCAATGGATTTCGAAGAGCTGTTAAGCGGAATGGACAGTGCCTTGAAACGGGGATATAAGGTGAACATAAAATAAAAGCATAACAAGGATAACAGAGTAAAGTCGTATTAAATCAAGGGATTCCTAGGGAATTAGAAAAGGAAGTGAGACACTAAAAGTACACTACTGGCCATTAAAATTGCTACAACCAAGAAGAAATGCAGATGATAAACGGGTATTCATTGGACAAATCTATTATACTAGAACTGACATGTGATTACATTTTCACTCAATCTGAGTGCATAGAGCCTGAGAAATCAATAACCAGAACAACCATATCTGGCCGTAATAACGGCCTTGATACGCCTGGGCATTCAGTCGAACAGAGCTTGGATGGCGTGTACAGATACAGCTGCCCATGCAGCTTCAACACGATACCACAGGTAATCAACAGTAGTGACTGAGGTATTGTGAGGAGCCAGTTGCTCGGCCACCATTGACCAAACGTTTACAATTGGTGAGAGATCTGGAGAATGTGCTGACCAGGGCAGCAGTTGAACATTTTCTGTATCCAGAAAGGCCGTACGGGACCTGCAACATGCGGTCGTGCACGATCCCGCTGAAATGTAGGGTTTCGCAGGGATCAAATGAAAGGTAGAGCCTCGGGTCGTAACACATCTGAAATATAACGTCCACTCTTCAAAGTGCCGTCAATGCCAACAAAAGGAGACCAAGACGTGTAACCAATGGCACCCCGTACTATCACGCCGGGTGATACGCCAGTATGGCGATGACGAATACTGACGAATACACGCTCCCAATGTGCATTCCCGCGATGTCGCCAAACACGGATGTGACCATCATGATGCTGTAAACACAACCTGGATTCAACCGAAAAAATGACGTTCTGCCATGCGTGCACCCACGTTCATCGTTGAGTACACCATATCGCAGGCGCTCCTGTCAGTGATGCAGCGTCAAAGGTAACCGCAGCCATGTTCTCCGAGCTGATAGTCCATGCTGCTGCAAACGTCGTCGAACTGTTCGTGCAGATGATTGTTGTCTTGCAAACGTCCCCATCTGTTGACTCAGGGATCGAGACGTGGCTGCACGACCCGTTACAGCCATGTGGATAAGATGTCTGTCATCTCGACTGCTAGTGATACGATGCCGTTGGCATCCAGCTCGGTGTTCCGCATTACCCTCCTGAACCCACCGATTCCATATTCTGCTAACAGTCATTGGATCTCTACCAACGCGAGCAGCAATGTCGCCATACGATGAACCGCAATCACGATAGGCTACAATCTGACCTTTATCAAAGTCGGAAACGTGATGGTACGCATTTCTCCTCCTTACACGAGGCATCACAACAACGTTTCACCAGGCAACGTCGGTCAACTGCTGTTTGTGTATGAGAAATCGGTTGGATACTTTCGTTATGTCAGCATGTTGAGGGGTCGCCACCGGCGCCAGCCTTGTGTGAATGCTCCGAAAAGCTAATCATTTGCGTATCACAGCATCTTCTTCCTCGCCGGTTAAATTTCGCGTCTGTAGCATGTCATCTTCGTGGTGTAGCAATTTTAATGGCCAGTATTGTAGTAGATGGGTCCACTAAAGTAACTGAAGATAAATTAAATAGTGAGAATACAAGACGCAGACGAGCAATGCGGCGAAGTGCGTTTCTGAAGACGAGAAATTCGTTAAAACTGGATTTAAATTTAAGTGGTTGGGACACTTTAACGAAGGTGTTTATTTGATGTGTCACCTTGTATGAAAATGTAACTTGGGACGATAAGCAGTCCAGACAAGAAGAGACTAGAAGCTTTTGAAATATTACGTTACAGAAGAATGCTGAAGATTACATCGGTAAATGGCATTACTAATGAGGTGGTATTAGGAGAGAAAAGAGATTTGTGGCAGAACTTGAATAAAAGAAGGGATCGATGGTAGAGACTCATCAAAGTAATCAAGGAACCATCAGTTTAGTACTGAAGGAAAGTGTGGAGGGTTAACAATTCTAGAAGTAGACCAACAGATGAGTCCAGTAAGCAGCTTCAGATGGATGTAAGATGCGTTAGTTATTCGGAGATAAAGAGGCTTGCACAGGTTAAAGCATAGCATCAAACCAGTCCTCGCACTGAAGCTCATAACAACAACGTGTGAGCACCAATACGCGTCACGCCTTTGGAACAATATACACATTGTATAACGAAAGTATGGCTGGACATGTACATGCGACTCAGTGTGTACTTTCATCTCTCAATGCAGTTAATGCAGTTAACCACGTCCAAGTCAGCAGTTGCAAGAACTCAACATTCTTCAGAAGCAAGACTGAAGTAATTTCTTAGACTTCCGCGGCGATTCAGTGTCATCATGGGGGGTCGGGTGTATTGCCAGTGGTCTGCGTCTTCCCAACACAATATTTCGACGTGGTAGCTCGACGTCTTCATCAAGTGTTTCTTGCGACTGAAACAGCTGATGAAGACGCAGAGTTACGATGTCGAAATATTGTGTTGGGAAGACGCAGACCACCGGCAGTACACCCGATTCCACGAGATGACAAGACTGAAGTAGTCACATCTCTTCTGGTATTACACGTTTAATGACCAGTTACCTTAGAGCACAGTTCGTCCATGTTGACTGCTTCTTCAGAGGCAGAGCGCTTTCAAGTGCTTGGACCTGTTTAGCACTAGAGATGTACAGGTGACATAAACTTTCCATGGGACACTGCTCTCAACATAATACTCTTCAGGAATTATACCAAATTGACTTAGGCTGTCTTAAGCTTTCTGCAACGCACCTCATGAGCGGCATTCTCGACGAGTGATTCGTATTTATTATGGTGCAAATTTTAGCATAAGCTCATTTAAGCGAAGCTCGTTGAACAGTTTTCCATAGATGAATCAACTGAAAAATCTTCCTTGTATTCCCAACAAGAAACCAGCGAGTAACAAATGTCTATCACACCATGGCGTTGTATTTGTCTCTTACTGTCACACCTACCACGTACTCACGTGAAATAGTATTTTTATTCAACGATATGTGATGCACTGTCTGAAATACCACAGATACAAAATACAGTAACGTTGATTGGTAGAGGCAAGTACAAAGGGAGAATAATTCACCGAGGTCGATCGTTTGAAATAATGATGCACACCTGCAAGGTACTTTGTTTCTTAACAGAGGAGCCTAGAATCAGATTTCCGCAGAATAGCGTAGTCTGATAACGATAAGGACTGTCAGCATACGCAGTAGTTGGTGAGGCAAGGCACAAAAAGTAATAAGGCCTGTTTCCACCTGTCATCGTCCTTTTATTAACTTCCCTCGGCACAAGGCAATGACGTGGCACACCTGGAGGGCGGTGCTGGCGACTCTGGTACAGCGGCACACCCTCTAGTTGACACGCCCCCTCAACAGGCGTGCCCCGCCGGAACGTCCATCGTGGTGGCGGACTGGTATTCACACCACCACAACGTGTTGTAGAAACATTTCGTCTCTTGAGTACAGAGAGATTCTGTAATTCCAGAACACCAGTCTCATATTTTATAATAAAGCGAAACATCCCACTGTTTGAATGCCACTGTGTCAGAGTCTCACAATTCCCCAAATGGAATAATTTTCATCAGTGGCCGTTGATTTCCGGGAATTTATTGGTTCTAAAGTAGTAACTCGCTAAACAGGAAACGGACAGTCGAGTTTAAGGTAAGGTCTTTAATCATTTTTCACAAAAAAAGTTAAACAGTGGAGATTCTGAGAAATAAGTGAGATGTCACATCCCATCCCGATATAATGTCGACAAGTTCTAAACATTTAATTGTCATTCTGACATATTCTAGTAGTGTGGATGAGTTTCGGGACTAACGATCTTCACACATCACAAGCCATCAGACTGGCTGCACGTGCGCTATGAGTTTCAAGTCTTGCCTTGTAAACCTGATGATTTGCATGGAAATACGAGTAGTAGAGTCACGTAATCGTTGCGTTTCTGTTTTCCTACTTATCATTTCGATATTACAAATTGTTAGTTATATGTTGACAATAATCCCACGGTGTGTCATATCACACAATGTTCAGTCGTGAAAGTCAGATGGCACAAAAATTGTAAAGTTGTTGAGAAATTTTGTATGTTCTGCTGAATGATATTGACCTACATAACCCAAATGTAGTTTAATCTTTTTTGTTCTTAAAACAATATTTGCAGGGCGACTGTTATTGAACTGTATGAAATGAGGTCGTCATAACTTCTTAAAGGTTTGCGTTAGGACGTTGAAACTGCACGGCTGGCCGCGGGGCATGATGGGAATTAGTGTGCCGTGTATGGTTTAATTTAGCGACGAAGCCCACTTTCATTTGGATGGGTTCGTCAATAAACAAAATTGGCGCATTTCGGGGACTGAGAATCCACATTTCGCCATCGAGAAGTCTCTTCATCCCCAACGGGTGACTGTGTGCAGTGTACAGTCACGGAACCATCGGTGTTATATTCCTTGATGGCACGGTGACTACCGCACAGTACGTGAGGTTTTTGGAAGACGATTTCATCCTCATTGCCCAAAGTGACTCTGATTTCGATAGGATGTGGTTCATGAACACGGAGCTAAATCCCATCGAAGCAGGAGAGTGTCTCATGTTCTGGAGGAGCACTTTGGGGACCGCATTCTGGCTCTGGGGTACTCAAAGGCCACTGGCATGGACCTCAATTGGCAACTATATAGTCCGGATCTGAACACATGCGATTCCTTTTTGTCGGACTATATTAAAGACAAGGTGACAGCAATAACCCTAAAACCATTCCTGAGCCGAAAACAGCTATTCAGAAGGTCATCGACAACATCGATGTTCCGACACTTCAGAGTGTCATGCAGAATTTCGCTATTCGTCTGAGCCGCATCATCGCCAATGATGGCAGGCACAGCGAAGAAGTCATAACCTAAATCCGAATATCTGTAGTGACGTTTACATGTTGAATAATGCGTGTGCACGCCGTAGTTTGTAACCAATCCACGTTTCTTCATATAGTTCAATAATTGTCACCCTGTATATGATTTAAATTGTAGTACTAAGGGATTCGGTTGTATAGGAGCTCTCTATGGAAGTATTCCACACAGAATGTGTATGGAGTCAAAGCGAAGTTGTCTTACGTGACAGCGTGTCGTACAATGTAGAAATACAGTACATATCCAAGTTCACAGGTAATGGGAGGTTTACCCGATCAGTTCAAGAGACGTCACTAGCTGCTTGATGATCCGTAGTGCTCTTACACGTCCGATGTAGATCCATTATTCAGGGTGCTTCACTCCTCCTAATACAGGCCTGTAGGAGCTGTGGAGTGGACTTGGTACATAAAGTATAGACGAGGAAGCCATATCCGAAAATGCACAATTTCAATATAAAACCAACTTAAAGATGGAATATCTTTCAAATCTTCCTCACCAAAGTACGCTAACAAACTGATGTGGGGACGCTGTTGCCAGTACATCTTGCAATTACAAATTCACATTCCATTTTCGCCCGACTACAACAACGGCTGCGATATACTGGTCCTTTCGCAGCTAGAATGGTTGGCTGTGTCTCTCGACAGATGAGCCACAGTCTCACTTTGAAGACAACATCTTTCCTCACGTAGATGAGAACCCGACGACGAGCACTCGAAACATTGCCCATGCCGCTGGCTGCTGTAGAACAAACAGGTCAGAGCTCATTGGCTTCTCTGTGTGCGTACGGTGAAGCTGGAGATTTGAAAGTGATCCAATGTGCAGATTTGTTTCACATCGAAACGGAACATTTCCGGGCATGTATTCCTTGTGAAAACTTTATCTGCTAAGATCTCTTCATAACTCATAGAAGGCTGTAACGGGAATTGTGAAACACGCTATATAGTTGCCTCGCGCTGTAAGTAATGCTATCACTTGATACGTTGCGAGCGCCTCCTGGTACCGGCCACGTCGTCTTCCGAACGCGTCCTAGTGCGGGCCGCGGTTTGTGTCAGCAATTGTGCCGTCTCGTTATTGGTATTGAGCCGGACCCGGAGTTACCGTCAGATCAGGATTCAAGATCTGCCAAACTTATACATTTCACAACAAATGTAGTGTATAGAGAAAACACTGACTACTGGTATAGTGTCAAACTCCTCATTCTTCAAGAGAGGGAACCCCTGTGCATCAGTTGGTATATTGGGCTCTGTGGGGTATTGAAATTTCATAACAGTGGCCTCGAAGAACATTTGTATTGTTATTAGTATCCTAATTATTTATGCAGTCCATCAGCCATCACTATAAAGTGAATGTACGTACTGAGCCTATAGAATGCTTAGTACATTGAACGATATGGTAAACTGATTATTTTCCAACTCATGATCAGAAATTCGTAATTTGGGTGCCATGAGCCACTAAAGTTTGAGAATTTTTCAGGTATGGGGGTATATGTTACTTTTACATTACGCCAGCCGCGGTGGTCTCGCGGTTCTAGGCGCGCAGACCGGAACCGCGCGACTGCTACGGTCGCAGGTTCGAATCCTGCCTCGGGCATGGATGTGTGTGATGTCCTTAGATTAGTTAGGTTTACCTAGTTCTAAGTTCTAGGGGACTGATGACCGCAGCTGTTAAGTCCCATAGTGCTCAGAGCCATTTGAACCATTTTTTTTTTACATTACGTTATGAAGCTCAAATTCATCATACTGTAGAGTGAGGTACACTACTGGCCATTAAAATTGATACACCACGAAGATGTCGTGCTACAGACGCGAAATTTAACGGACAGGAAGAAGATACTGTGATACGCAAATGAATAGCTTCTCAGAGCATTCACACAAGTTGGTGCCGATGGCGACACCTACATAGTTCTGACATGAGGAAAGTTTCCAGCCGCTTTCTCATACACAAACAGCAGTTGACCGGCGTTGCCTGGTGAAACGTTGTTGTGATGCCTCGTGTAAGGAGGAGAAATGCATACCATCACGTTTCCGACTATGATAAAGGTCGGATTGTAGCCCATCGCGAATGCGGTTTATCGTATGGCGACATTGCTGCTCGCGTTGGTCGAGATCCAATGACTGCTAGCAGAATATGGAATCGATGGGTTCAGGAGGGTAATACGGAACGCCGTGCTGGATCCCAACGGCCTCGTATCACTAGCAGTCGAGATGAGAGGCATCTTATCCGTATGGCTGTAACGGATCGTGCAGCCACGCCTCGATCACTGAGTCAACAGATGGGGACGTTTGCAAAACGACAATCATCTGCACGAACAGTTCGACGACGCTTGCAACAGCATGGACTATCAGCTCGGAGACCATGGCTGCGGTTACCCTTGACGCTGCATCACAGACAGGAGCACCTGCGATGGTGTACTCAACGACGAACCAGGGTGCACGAATAGCAAAACGTAATTTTTTCCGATGAATCCAGGTTCTGTTTACAGCATCATGATGGTCGCATCCGTGTTTGGCAACATCGCGGTGAACGCACATTGGAAGCGTGTATTCGTCATCGTCGTACTGGCGTATCACCCGGCGTGATGGTATGGGGTGCCATTGGTTACACGTCTCAATCACCTCTTGTTCGCATTGACGGCACTTTGAACAGTGGATGTTACATTTCAGATGTGTTACGACTCGTGGCTCTACCCTTCATTCGATCCCTGCAAAACCCTACATTTTAGCAGGATAATACACGACTGCATGTTGCGGGTCCTGTACGGGCCTTTCTGGATACAGAAAATGTTCAACTGCTGCGCTGGCCAGCACATTCTCCAGATCTCTCACCAATTGAAAACGTCTGGTCAATGGTGGCTGTCACAATACGCCAGTCACTACTCGTTATGAACTGTGGTATCGTGTTGAAGCTGCATGGGCAGCTGTACCTGCACACGCCATCCAAGTTCTGTTTGACTCAATGTCCAGGCGTATCAAAGTCGTTATTACGGTCAGAAATGGTTGTTCTGGGTACTGATTTCTCAGGATCTATGCACCTAAATTGCTTGAAAATGTAATCACATGTCAGTTCTAGTATAAGATATTTGTCCAATGAATACCCGTTTATCATATGCATTTCTTCTTGGTGTAACAATTATAATGGCCAGTAGTGTATATGAGCGGTTACAAGTGTTACATGAAACTCTATTCCATCGGCTGAATACAGACTGACATAAGTAGAGAAATAAGTGCCACTGCAAATCCAGCACTCAGCTCTAGAGTAGACTCATGCCATAAGATCCTCCTCCGATGTTACAGAAATAGCATAGTGTTTGTAACATGTTGTAGAAAATATACTACAGTGTAAGCTCGAGTGGATTTGGTACTCATGTGAAAGATGATCAGAGTGAGCAGGAATTCTATTGTTTTGCAGCCAGACTACCTGAGAAGCCCACAATATTAAATCATCCACTGGGGTAGGAAGGACATCTCTGAGACATCGCCAGCCGTGGTGGCCGTGCGGTTCTAGGCGCTTCAGTCCGGAAGCGCGGGACTGCTACAGTCGCAAGTTCGAATCCTGCCTCGGGCATGGATGTGTGTTATGTCCATAGGTTAGTTAGGTTTAAGTAGTTCTAAGTTCTAGGGGACTAATGACCTCAGATGTTAAGTCTCATAATGCTCAGAGCCATTTGCACCATTTTTTCACAGACATCTGTGATAGATCGGACCTGGTCGATACGTCACAATTATGTGATCATAAGTAATCGCAACTCTGACGGTGAAAAACACCAAATTAGAGAAGTTTAGCTGGCGCATGCAGCGTATAATTGCCACTGTACAACCTGTGCGCGGATATTTCACTACAGCATTCCGGAATTTCTGCAGATGATATGGATGTAACTTTTGTTCACAGGGAGCTCTCCACACTTTACCATGAGTGTTCAACATCCACACCAGTTGACGACTCCTGGTGAACTGTTCTTCTCCGAAGTGTCTCAAAATGACACCCTCAAAGCAACTGGTCTAGCTCAGTGCGAGCGGTAAGCATTCGATTTTGACACCTAATAGCAGTTATCATTAGGTGACCCTGCATACAGGAAGTTTCTGAATACCACACTCTACTACGTAATTAACAGTGGAATGTAATAAGCATAGTGAAAAAACGATGCTGTACGTATATGGTACAGTTTTAAATACGCTGCTCGCGTAAAACACGGTACCTATTTACAACTTACTCTTGTCTAATCCGCTCAGAACATCAAACGATTCATAGTGTTTCTTTTGGAGAACTTTCCGCAAACGATCATGCAGGCCCTCCACTACTGGAAGTCAATACCATGTTGGTCCATTTCTGGCCTTTATCCAAACAGTTATTCGGCTTGGCATTGACTGATAGAGTTGCTGGATGTCCCCCGAATGGATATCGTGGTACGTTCTGTCCAATACGGTATTTGACTATTTTCTGAAGATCGTCCTAAATGGTTAATTACACTCCTGGAAATGGAAAAAAGAACACATTGACACCGGTGTGTCAGACCCACCATACTTGCTCCGGACACTGTGAGAGGGCTGTACAAGCAATGATCACACGCACGGCACAGCGGACACACCAGGAACCGCGGTGTTGGCCGTCGAATGGCGCTAGCTGCGCAGCATTTGTGCACCGCCGCCGTCAGTATCAGCCAGTTTGCCGTGGCATACGGAGCTCCATCGCAGTCTTTAACACTGGTAGCATGCCGCGACAGCGTGGACGTGAACCGTATGTGCAGTTGACGGACTTTGAGCGAGGGCGTATAGTGGGCATGCGGGAGGCCGGGTGGACGTACCGCCGAATTGCTCAACACGTGGGGCGTGAGGTCTCCACAGTACATCGATGTTGTCGCCAGTGGTCGGCGGAAGATGCACGTGCCCGTCGACCTGGGACCGGACTGCAGCGTCGCACAGATGCACGCCAAGACCGTAGGATCCTACGCAGTGCCGTAGGGGACCGCACCGCCACTTCCCAGCAAATTAGGGACACTGTTGCTCCTGGGGTATCGGCGAGGACCATTCGCAACCGTCTCCATGAAGCTGGGCTACGGTCCCGCACACCGTTAGGCCGTCTTCCGCTCACGCCCCAACATCGTGCAGCGCGCCTCCAGTGGTGTCGCGACAGGCGTGAATGGAGGGACGAATGGAGACGTGTCGTCTTCAGCGATGAGAGTCGCTTCTGCCTTGGTGCCAATGATGGTCGTATGCGTGTTTGGCGCCGTGCAGGTGAGCGCCACAATCAGGACTGCATACGACCGAGGCACACAGGGCCAACACCCGGCATCATGGTGTGGGGAGCGATCTCCTACACTGGCCGTACACCACTGGTGATCGTCGAGGGGACACTGAATAGTGCACGGTACATCCAAACCGTCATCGAACCTATCGTTCTACCATTCCTAGACCGGCAAGGGAACTTGCTGTTCCAACAGGACAATGCACGTCCGCATGTATCCCATGCCACCCAACGTGCTCTAGAAGGTGTAAGTCAACTACCCTGGCCAGCAAGATCTCCGGAGCTGTCCCCCATTGAGCATGTTTGGGACTGGATGAAGCGTCGTCTCACGTGGTCTGCACGTCCAGCACGAACGCTGGTCCAACTGAGGCGCCAGGTGGAAATGGCATGGCAAGCCGTTCCACAGGACTACATCCAGCATCTCTACGATCGTCTCCATGGGAGAATAGCAGCCTGCATTGCTGCGAAAGGTGGATATACACTGTACTAGTGCCGACATTGGGCATGCTCTTTTGCCTGTGTCTATGTGCCTGTGGTTCTGTCAGTGTGAACATGTGATGTATCTGACCCCAGGAATGTGTCAATAAAGTTTCCCCTTCCTGGGACAATGAATTCACGGTGTTCTTATTTCAATTTCCATGAGTGTATGTCAATTTATGCTCATAACACGCTTTTTTCCTCTTGAATATCAGTATTCCTTTATAAAAACGGAAATGAAAGCCAAATAATTTGAAAGACCGCTAAAACTCCCCATATGAGTCATGTGATGCCCGTGACATCATTGGCTAGCTCGTTGGTCCTACTGTTGTAAAGCTCATTCATAATGACGTCTTGTTTTGGAATTTACGCTTCGTAAAATGGATTAAAATTGTGTGTAGTACTACACTGTACAAACAGATCTGTAAAAACTTTTGAAAAATTGTTTTTGAGTGTTCCAAAGAATGAGAAGATGCGTAAAATGCGGTTGCATTGTACTGGTAAAATGCCATCACGTTGACGCACGAGTTACGTAGCATAATTAAAAATGTCTTGCACTGTGAAGTTAACCTTAATTTACCTCCGAAGTATGGTTTCCTACTTTTACAAGAAAGGATACAACGGGTGAAACTGCCGTTTTGCCCAATTACACAAACATCATTCCTGAGCTCAGTTCATAAAGAGTTAGATAGTCAAATTATTGAAGATGATTTCCCTAGATCGCTGGTTATAATCCAGCCCGAATGAATATTTCAACTTACTTGCAAAACGACTCCACCGTCCTCTCATACCAAACCAAATCAAAATTACAAAACTTTACGGCACCGATCAGAAACAGAGTACTGCTTTGTTTTCCTTGCTGTTTACGTGCACTTACATTTGAGGGCGTTGTTCACACGCATCACGTTTAAAAAGACATTCTCTTGTTAATGTAACCACACATTTTTTACTTTATTACAAACAATGTTTTTTATCTTCGTACTGTCCAGCTACGATCCTTATTGTTTGAGCTTCTGAAGTTTCATCATCTTACATAAAGACGAAGTACACTATGTGATCAAAAGTATCCGGACAGCCCGAAAAACATATGCTTTTCATATTAGGAGAGTTGTGCTGCCACCTAGTGCCAGGTGGGGCGCTCCGCGGAACTCACGGACTTCGAACGTGGTCAGGTGATTGGGTGTCACTTGCCTCATACGTCTATACGCGAGATTTCCACACTCATAAACATCCCTAGGTCCACAGTTTCCGATTTAATAGTTATGTTGGAACGTGAAGGGACACGTACAGCACAAAAGCGCGTAGGCCGACCTCGTCTGTTGACTGATAAAGAACGCCGACAGTTGAAGAGGGTCGTAATGTGTAATAGGCAGACATCTATCCAGACCAACACACAGGAATTCCAAACTGCATCAGAATTCACTGCAAATACCATGCTCATAAGTCACACATCACGCCAGTAAATACCAAATGACGCCTCGCTTGGTGTAAGGAGCGTAAACATTGGACGACTGAACAGCGGAAAAACGTTGTGTGGAGTGACGAATCACGGTACACAATGTGGCGATCCGAAGGCAGGGTGTGGGTATGACGAATGCTCGGTGAACCTCATCTGCCAGCATGTTAAGTGTCAACAATAGAATTCGGAGGCGGTGGTGTTATGGTGTGGTCGTGTTTTACATGGAGGAGGCTTGCACCCATTGTTGTTTTGTGTGGCACTATCACAGCACAGAACTACATTGATGTTTTAAGCACCGTGTCGCTTCGCACTGTTGAAGAGGAATTCGGGGGTGATGACTGCATCTTTCAACACGATCGAGGACTTGTTCATAATGCACGCGGAGTGGTTACACGACAGTACCATCCCTTTAGTGGACTGGCCTGCACACAGTCCTGACCTGACGACCGGTTCTAGGCGCTTCAGTCTGGAACCGCGCGACCGCTACGGTCGCAGGTTCGAATCCTGCCTCGGGCATGGATGTGTGTGATATCTTCAGGTTAGTTAGGTTTAAGTAGTTCTAAGTTCTAGGGGACTGATGACCTCAGATGTTTAGTCCCGTAGTGCTCAGAGCCATTTGAACCATTTTGAAGTCCTGACCTGAATCGTATGGAACACCTTTGGGACGTTTTGGAATGCCGACTCTATGCCAGGCCTCACCGACCTATATCGATACCTCTTCTCAGTGTAGCCCTCCATGAAGAATGGCCTGCCATTTTTCAGGAAACCTCCCAGCACTTGAATGAACGTATGCCTGCGAGAGTGGAAGGTGTCATCAAGACCAAGGGAGGCCCAACACCATACTTAATCCCAGCATTAGCGATGGCGGGCGCGGGGTCATTTTCAGCCAGGTATTCGGATACTTTTGATCACATAGTGTAAGTCTGCTTCAGATACTGATGTTAGTTTACACCCACAAACACCACAGCTCTTACGTTTGTGTTACGCACTTGTTTTACATGCTTTATATCTCTCTGTATACAAAACTCATCACCCTATACATCGTTGTACTGTGGGTGTACGGTGATCTCTTCAATACTAGCAATGCTTTCCAAAAAAAGTGAGTAAAGAGTAAATACGTTTATCCTCAGTTGTCCACTGCTCAGATTAAGATTAATTGGAATCCATATTTAATACATCCACCATCTAAACAACTGATATAATGAGTTCCTGCTAACGCTATTTTCGTATTTCGAGATAACTTTGGAAAATATACGACAGTTGTAGGATCTGAACGTGTGTCTTCTTTGTCTGCAGTCAGATCCGCTATCTTTTATTTTTTCATTTTGTTTGTAATTGTCTGTTGCATTTGGTCGTAGTGAACGTCAGATGACATCCGTTGAAGTTCGTTGTTGATCCCTTCACTCAGTTTTTTTCTTACAGAGGCCAGCCAGCTCTCTGAACGAACACGCTGAGCTACCGTGCCGGCATATCCGTTGCTTCAAAGAACGCCTGCTCCTCACGGTTTCACTGCCTAGTATCTTAAAAAGGGGCAATACGCCAAGATACGCCAAGAATGACTTTATTGTGCTGTGGGTTGTAGTTCACGATTTATAGTCCACAATATAATTATAAGATACGGATCCATTTGCTAAAGTTCTACAATTCCTTGGTTTTGAGCGATATGATTGATGTAGCAAGGTAACAGGGAAAAGAATGTTTGTCGTTGCACATATCGCCGCTCTAAATGGGTGGAGCATAAATGAATTGACTTTCGGAAGGTTTCCACTATCAGCATTCACAAAATTACATTCTATTGTTACTGAAAACTTGTAACTGCGTTTTCTATCATTATATAGCTAAGCTGTTTGCAGAAAATGTATGTAAAAACCTAGTACCTTCAACTAACACTCCTGTAACACACGTATAGTTTTGTCCTGCTCCTAGTCTGTGACGTCACTAGAGCTTCGGCCAGTAACAGAGCGTTTCCGATCACTTGACCAAATCTTGATATTTAATGATTTTTTAGTTTGAATTACATAAAATAATAGATCTTTTGTGAGAATATTGACTGTAAATGCTACGTGAATGTTAAAATCATTCAGAATTCCAACAATCCCAACAGTATTTTTAACACAGAAAAATAGTCTATTGGCGATTTAGATCGTCTGAATCCAGAGACGGTGGGAGGGCTCTGCTCATTATGCTCGATACTTTTTCTGTTGGGGAGAGATTCGACGACCTCGCTGGCCAAGACACGGTTTGACAAGCACGAAGACAAACAATACGAACACTCGCCGAGCGCAGGCGGCCATTATCTTGACGAAACGCAAGTCTAGGATTGCTTCCCACGAAGGACAACTAAACGGTAAATTTTGTATCGAATGAGATACTGAAGCAAGTATGATTTTTTAAATAGAAGGGTATACTTTCTGAACGGTATCCTTAAGCGCTTGAAAAGGTGGGTACAGCGATATAATGCTTGTCTCTGTTAAGGCAGAAGTTCTTCGCAAAAGAATCCCAACAGTATTCCAAAATTTATATGACAAGTTGGCCGGAATCAGCTATTGCTTTGTAAACATGCTCATCCCAGGCTACTTCGTTGTATCAATCCTGTGACTGTTTGTTTGTCTGCACTCCAGAACTAGCAGGAACTGTGTCATCTATCGACCTGTCATTTCTACTTCAATATTCCTTGCAGTGCACCAGTGAAGAGAAGTTAGACATGCTACTTTCATACGACGAACATGAAAGAGACGCTGTCTAAATGGTCCGGCTGTATAGAGACGTCTATTCTGATCGTTGCTGGCCGTCGCGCCACGCACTTGCAGGAAATTATAGGTCACTAAAATCTCGAACAGGTGGCTTCAACGCCAAACAGAGAACGTGGACGAAGACTGCAACCGATAGACCACATGAAGAAACTGTTCTGTCTAGGATGCTAATCAATCCACGGGGTGAGACGAGACGCATTGCAAAGACATGTGGGATTAGCCAGAGGAGGGTCACCAGCATCTTGCATCGGCGTAAATTCGACACTTACCATCTGTCTTATATCTGGTGCCACGTCTGTCTAATGTCTGGTGCTTGGTTGGTTGATTCGGAGACCAAACGGTGAGTTCATCGGTCCCACCGCATTAGGGAAGGATTCACCTGAAGCGATTTAGGGAAATTACGGAAAACCTAATTCAGGATGGCCAGATGCGGGTCTGAACCGTCGTCCTCCCAAATGCGAGTCAAGTGTGCTAGCTACTGCGCCACCTCGCTCGGTCCAGAGACAGGGATTTGTGTGACATTGTTCTGAATCTATTGTCCGAAAATTACTTTGAGCAGATAATTAGAGACCCAACTCATGAATGTAATGTCTTAGACCTCCTGGCAGCCGCGCGGAATTAGCCGAGCGGTCTAGGGCGCTTCTGTGATGGCCTGTGCGGCTGGTCCCGGCGGAGGTTCGAGTCCTCCCTCGAGCATGGGTGTGTGTGTGTTTGTCCTTAGGATAATTTAGGTTACGTAGTGTGTAAGCTTAGGGACTGATGACATTAGCAAATAAGTCCCGTAAGATTTCACATACATTTGAACATTTGAACCTCCTGGCAACAAACAGACCTGAACTTATCGAATCAGTTAATGCAGAGTAAGGTATCAGCGATTTTAAGGCTGTAATAGCGTCTATGACTACGGGTATTACAAATAATGTTAAGAAATGTAGGAAGATATTTTTGCTTGAGAAGTGTGGCAGCCAGCATCGAAAATTCGGTGATGAGGAAGAAGTTATGGAGAACAATATGTCTTAGACAAATATGTTACGAGTAAGGTTTTAAGGGACGAGATAGATCCACCACGGCTTAATAACTGTATTAGGAAACTGCTATAGGAACGAAGAGACCTTCATTTCAGATTAAAGAGAAGTAAAAACCCAGCTGACAAAGAAAAAAGCTCAACGAAGTGAAATGAGTGTAAGGAGAGCAATGAGAGAAGCGTTCAATGGCTTCGAATGTAAAACTTTGTCAACCAATCTGAGTAAAAACACTAAGTGGTTTTGGTCGTGTATAAAATCAGTAAGTGTGTCAAAGTCATCTATTCATTCACTCGGTAACCACATCTACACCGAAACGGAAGAGGACAGAGATAAGAGTGAAACACTGAATTCGGTCTTCCGCAAATATTTCACATCGGAGGGTCGTAGCACGGTCCCACCTTTCAGTCGTCGTTGGGAGGTCGAAATGTCAGTTATTCAGATAGCCGATCGTGGAATAGAAATAGATCTACAATCGCTTAGTAGTGGAGAGACGTCAGGTTCAAATGAGATACATATAAGATTCTACAAAGATTATGCGAAAGAATTTGCTCCCCTTCTAGCAGTAATTTATCGTAGATCGCTTCAGCAACGGAGCGCCTGGAAGAAAGCCCAGGTCATGCCCGTTTTACAGAAGGGCCGTAGGACAGATGCACACAATTATAGACCTATATCGTTGACGTGAATGACTTGTATAATTATGAAACGTGTTCTACGCTCAATAATTATGACGTTACTGAAGAATGAAAACTTCTATAAAAATCAACACGGATTCCGTAAACAGAGATCCTTCGAAACTCAGCTCGCTCTCTTCCTCCATGAGGTCCACAGCGCCGTAGAAAACAGCGTTCACGTTGACGCCGTGTTCCTTGACTTCAGGAAGGCATTTGACACCGTCCTGCACTGCCGGACTGAAAACAATACGAGCTTCTCGAGTATCGGAGCAGATTTGCGACAGGATTAAGACTTCCTTGCAGACAGAACTCAACACGTCGCTCTTAACGGAACAAAATCGACAGATGTAAAGATAATTTCCGGAGTACAGCAAGAAAGTGTGACAGGACCGTTACTGTTTACACCTTATATAAATGATCTAGTGTCCGCCCCGATAACTGAGTGTTCAACGTGACGGATTGCCGTCCTACGGGCCCGGGTACGATTCCCGGCTGGGTCGGGGATTTTCTCCGTTTGGGGACTGGATGTTGTGCTGTCTTCATCATCATTTCATCCATCCGGCGAGCAGGTTGCCCAGTGTGGCGTCGAAGGTAGTAAGACGTGCACCAAGGCGGCCGGACCTGCCCCGCAAGGGGCCTCCCGGCCAATGACGCCAAACGCTCATTTCCACTCCCATAAATGATCTGGTAGAAAGCGTCGGATGCTCTTTAAGGCTGTTCACAGATGATACGATTGTCTATAACAAAGTAGCAAGGCCAGAAGATAGAAGCGATTTGCAGAATTACGTCCAGAAAATTTATGAATGATGCAGGCTCTGGCAGTTGACACTGGACCTAGATAAATGTAACATATTGCGCACGCATAGGAAAAGAACTCCACTACTGTACAGATACACTATTGATGCCATATGCTAGAAACATTATCTAGGAGTAACTATCCAGAGCGACCTTAAGTAGAATGGCCACATAAGAGAAATAGTGGGAAAACAGACGCCAGACCCAGATTCATCGGAAGAATCTTAAGGAAATGTAACTTATTCACGAGGGATTTGGCTTGTAAGGCACTTGTTCGACCAATTTTTGAGATTTTTCATCTATTTGGGGTCTCAATGAATGATAGAAGAGATAGAGAAAATACAACGAAGAGCGGGCGTTTCGTCACGGAATTGTTTAGCCGGCTCGAGAGCGTTATGGAGATGCTAAACAAACTCCATTGTGAGACGTTACAAGAGAGGCGTTGTGCATCACGGATCGATTTACTATTTAAATTTCGAGAGAGCACTTTCCAGGAGGATTCTGACAACATATTACTTCCCTCCATATACGTCTCGTGTGATGACCATGAGGAGATAATTCGAGAAATTAGAGACAGTATAGAAACTTACCGACAATCACACTTTCCACGCTCTGTTCGCGAGTGGAACAGGGCTGGAGGGCTCAGTTAGTGATATGAAAAATACCCTCCGCCAAACACCATTAGGTGGCTTTGCGGAGTATGGCGTAGATGTAAATGTAGGTTATAATAAAATCCATCTTTTATCCAATTCGTTTTTTTTTTTCTTTTCCGAAGATCATACACACTCTAACGACATTTTTTTGTTTAACTTTTCCTGTTACGTAATTCTGTTCTCCCTTCATTATACATTTTATTTGTCCCTTTCCATTTTCTTTGCAGATTTCTAGTGTATACTCAGCTTTCTTATTTATTTCCTGTTCCTCCATATCAGATGCTGAAATGTAAACTAAAATAATTAAGATACCCGTCGGGATGCCCAGCATTGTCAATGATGCTATTAATTCAGTGATATAGCTGTCCTCATTTTCTTATTCAGAATTTTCTTGTAAATTTATGTAACACATCTTGCTTATTTTCTCTCTTCAGCTTTGGCTATTACTTTATTCCCCCCACGTTCTAATACTCCTTCTTGTTCCTATCCCACTTCCCTTAGTCCTAAAATATTGATGTTTCTTCATTTCTCTTATCCAATTTTGCAGTCTACCTCCAGTATTCGTCGTTGTTACATTACAAATTCCAATTCCCATTTCGCATTCGTCCCTTTCTATCTTATTACTATTCTCAAAGACACAACACTGCCCTCCAAGAAAAGTACACAGCTGGGGAACCAATTGAGGGTACATTGTTGTTACTGAAGTGGTCCTCAGTCTGAAGACTGGTTTGTTGGAACGTTGCTGCTACTCTATCCTGTGCAACCCTCTTCATCCCCGAATAACTACATCAACTCTTACGTCCTTTTGAAGCTGCTTACTGTATTCCTCTCTCGACCTCCCTCTAAAATTTTTAACCCCAATACTTCCCTTCAGTAATAAACTGGTGATCCCTTGATGTCTTCGCATGTGTCCTGTCAACCGATCTCTTCTTTTAGTCAAGTTATGCCACAATTTCTTTTCTTTCTACACCTCCTCATCAGTTACATGATCTACCCATTTAATCTTCAACGTTATTCTGTTGCACCACATTTTAAAAGCTTCTGTTCTCTTCTTGTCTGGACTATTTATCCTGAACGTTTCACACCCATATGTTTGCAGACAAATACCTTCAGAAGGACTTCCTAAATTTACAAGATGAGTTTAACTGGAATGAATTGTCATGTGGCTGTCGTAATGGATGTTACTGCTTAGCTGGATTGGATAGTGAGCTTAGGCTTGAAACTAGTGATCAAGTAATAAAGAAAAGTACCATTGCAGCTTGGACGGTTCTCTGCAATTTATCGCATAATTCGTAAACCATACAGCTGCTGACGTCATGCCTCCAAGAAGCCAGGAAATCCGTGAAATGCAGTTGTTTTCCGTTACCTTCCGCATTATAGGCCGTTGATCTTAGCAGGCACACTGACTTTCAGGAATGCTTTCACTCTTCAAGAACATGAAACTGTTCCACCTTCCTCGCGCTCATTCATCCACAATGAGGGCGTTGCCTTTTCTTGGGAGATAATTAGCTCCTGCGTCGTTGACCGTTTTTACACCATTCATACTCACGTTTTGTCCTCTCTATCTCGAAACGATGGATATTACCTTACTCAAGTCTAGGACTATAAGGCATTTCCAAGATACTACAAAATTTCCTTCATTGGTGTAAAAATTTCCGAGAGTAAACTTTTTATAAAATTCTACCCATCACATAAATCACAATAACTGTAGCTGAGATTAAATGAACAGACTGATTGATACGCTGTAGTAAATGATATCCACTGATATGTGCATCTGTGTTATGGGAGTCCGTCAGATCACATTCACAGCCAGACTTACAACCAAGAATACATTCGATGTATGTATCAACTCGTCTGTCACTTAGGAGGTTTCGAAAGTCCTCCATAAATATGGGGCTGTAGTTGGGCTGAGCAATTACTCCTTGCCCGCATGTTTAGGAACACACAAAGCATTATGAACACGGAACGTCTTTTTGGTACAGCTGCTTGATATAGTTAAATATAGGACACAGTAAGGTATGGTTGGATTGTAATCAGTAGACTATTCTAGAGTAAAAGTTCAGTAACCCCGTGTTTTGGAATTAACTTTAGTGATCTCGTTTAAAACCGCCTTGTTTCTGTATTATTTGCGCCAAAGCGTTAACGTGCATGTGAAAGGTGTGTGCAGAAGCCAATCATGATGCGAAGTAGTACAATACATGAATCATAGAACAATAAATGATTAGTGTAATTAGGCTTTATCAGAATTAATTCCAGTATAGCACCCACTGAATGAAACAATTAATTCATTATCACGTCCGGCATATTGCATACTAGCGATCCTGAAACGCTGTAGATAGATTAATATCAGTAGTTTCTTCCAGAAGTCAATTGTCCATCATAATACGTCAAGGCAATCAAAAGCTATCAGACTGTTGGCCGTTTATCACCTGAAAGTCTGCGCAGGACGCCGTACAACGAGATCCTGCAACATCAACCGAACTAGGAGTAAGGCATATGAAGTGACAGTGTCACTACAGGTAACAATTCTACCCAGCATCTAATATCATCGAACGGGAGCAATATGGAGTATAGAGTTTACCTCGCCAGAATGGATCTCTCATTACAACCACACAAAGATTTATATCATAATAAATATTCTTGCAAAAACAGGCATTACATCTGGTATTGTTATGTTAGGAGAGTTATTAAAGAGTGATAAAAACACTACTCAAGCCTCCTAATATTGTCAGTACGAAGCACGTCGAGGAGGGGCTCCAATTATTTCCCAGCATACAGTACACCTCTTCGGTTAACACAGGTGTTAAGTTCTCTCCTTAAGTTAGGTTAGATACGTTGTTCGTTCCATAGCCCCATAGGAACGAAATCCTTGTGGTCCAGGAAATACAGGGTCATCCGTTGATAGTGACCGGCCCAAATATCTCACGAAATAAGCATCAAACGAAAAAACTACAAAGAACAAAACTCATCTAGCTTGAAGGGGGAAACCAGATGGCGCTATGGTTGGCCCGGATATCAACTGCGTTTTTTTTTTACATAGGAACCCCCATTGTTTATTACATATTCGTGTAGTACGTAAAGAAATATGAATGTTTTAGTTGCACCACTTATTTCGCTTCGTGATAGATGGCGCTGTAATAGTCACAAACGTATAAGTACGTGGTATCACGTAACATTCCGCCAGTGCGGAGGGGATTTGCTTCGTGATACATTACCCGTGTTAAAATGGACCGTTTACCAATTGCGGAAAAGGTCTATATCGTGTTGATGTATGGCTATTGTGATCAAAATGCCCAACGGGCGTGTGCTATATATGCTGCTCGGTACCCTGGACGACATCTTTCAAGTGTACGGACTTTAAGCCGGATAGCTCCGTTATTTAAGGAAACAGGAAGAGTTCAGCCACATGTGAAACGTCAACCACGACCTGCAACAAATGATGATGCCCAAGTAGGTGTTTTAGCTGCTGTCGCGGCTAATCCACACACCAGTAGCAGACAAATTGCGCGAGAACCGGGAATCTGAAAAACGTCGGTGTTGAGAATGCTACATCAACATCGATTGCACCCGTACCATATTTCTGTGCACCAGGAATTTCATGGTGACGACTTTGAACGTCGTGTACAGTTCTCCCACTGGGCACAAGAGAAATTACGGGACGACGACAGATTTTTTGCACGCGTTCTATTTACCGACGAAGCGTCATTCACGAACAGCGGTAACGTAAACCGGCATAATATGCACTATTGGGCAACGGAAAATCCACGGTGGCTGCGACAAGTGGAGCATCAGCGACCTTGGCGGGTTAATGTATGGTGCGGCGTTAAGGAAGGAAGGATAATTGGCCCCCATTTTATCGATGGCAATCTAAATGGTGCAATGTATGATGACTTGCTACGTAATGTTCTACCGATGTTACTACAAGATGTTTCACTGCATGACAGAATGGCGATGTACTTCCAGCATGATGGATCTCCGGCACATAGCTCGCGTGCGGTTGAAGTTGTATTGAATAGCATATTTCATGACACATGGACTGGTCGTCGAAGCACCACACCATGGCCCGTACGTTCACCAGATCTGACGTCCCCGGACTGCACTGCCTCGGGCATGGATGTGTGTGATGTCCTTAGGTTAGTTAGGTTTAAGTAGTTCTAAGTTCTAGGGGACTGATGACCACAGTAGTTAAGTCCCATAGTGCTCAGAGCCATTTGAACCCGGACTGCACTGAGGTTGACGGACATCATTTTGAGCGTTTATTGCAGTAATGTGGTATTTACAGGTAATCACCCTGTAACAGCATGCGTTCTCAGAAATGCTAAGTTCACAAAGGTACATGTATCACATTGGAACAACCGAAATAAAATGCTTAAACGTACCTACGTTCTGTATTTTAATTTAAAAAACCTGCCTGTTACCAATTGTTCGTCTAAAATTGTAAGCCATATGTTCGTGACTATTACAGCGCCATCTATCACAAAGCGAAAACAGTGGTTCAACTAACACATTCATATTTCTTTGCGTACTACACGAATATGTAATAAAAATGGAGGTTCCTATTTAATAAAAACGCAGTTGATATCCGTTTGACCCATGGCAGCGCCATCTAGCGGGCCAAACATAGCGCCATCTGGTTTCCTCTTTCAAGCTAGACAAGTTTCTTTCTTTGCAGTTTTTTCGTTTGACGCTTATTTCGTGAGATATTTGGCCCGGTCATGCTCTATGGACCACCTTGTAGCGCACGTAGATATATGTAGAGCTATTTGACACTCTTGTGATTTTAGTAGTAGCAGTTCGAGTACAAAAATGGAGTAACGCTAGAGTAGCAATTAAAGGAGTAATGAATCCGCTGAGGTTACTTCCCAATCAGATACTTTGCTTACATGTATTAACTAAATTAGTCTTGGCCCGACAAGACGCCTCCTGAGACGCGGCAAGGTAGGAGTAGGCAAAATGTAACAGGGAATAACAATATTAATATTCTAATAGTAAACTGCAGGAGCGTCTATAGAAAAGTCCCAGAACTGCTCTCACTAATAAACGGTCACATCGCCCATATAGTACTAGGGACAGAAAGGTGGCTGAAACCAGACGTAAACAGTAATGAAATCCTAAAATCAAAAAAATGGTTCAAATGGCTCTGAGCACTATGGGACTCAACTTCTGAGGTCATTAGTCCCCTAGAACTTAGAACTAATTAAACCTAACTAACCTAAGGACATCACACACATCCATGCCCGAGGCAGGATCCGAACCTGCGGTCTCGCGGTTCCAGACTGCAGCGCCTAGAACCGCACGGCCACTTCGGCCGGCTCCTAAACTCAGATTGGAATGTATACCGCAGAGACAGGCTGGACAGTGAAGGGGGAGGCGTGTTTATAGCGATTAGAGGTGCAATATTATCGAAGGAAATTGACGGATATCCGAAATGTGAAATAATTTGGGTGAAGGTCACGGTTAAAGCAGGCTCAGACGTGGTAATTGGATGTCTCTATAGGCCCCCTGGCTCAGCAGCTGTTGTGGCTGAGCACCTGAAGGCTAATTTGGAAAATATTTCGAGTAGATTTCCCGACCATGTTATAGTTCTGGGTGGAGATTTTAATTTGCCGGATATAGACTGGGAGACTCAAACGTTCATAACGGGTGGCGGGGACAAAGTATCCAGTGAAATTATTTTAGTGCTTTATCTGAAAACTACTTTGAGCAGTTTAACACAGAACCGACTCGTGGCGATAACATATTAGACCTTCTGGCGACAAACAGACCCGAACTATTTGAAACAGTTAACGCAGAATAGGGAATCATCGATCATAAAGCGGTTACTGCATCGGTGATTTCAGCAGTAGATAGAAATATTAAAAATGGTAGGAAGATTTTTCTGTTTAGCATAATTGACAAAAAGCAGATTATAGAGTACCTGATGGCTCAACAGAAAAGTTTTGTCTCAAGTACAGATAGTGTTGAGGATCAGTGGACAAAGTTTAAAACCATTGTACAATATGCCTTAGATGAGTATGTGCCAAGCAAGATCGTAAGAGATGGAAAATAGCCACCGTGGTACAACAACCGAGTTAGAAAACTGCTGCGGAAGCAAAGGGAACTTCACAGCAAACATAAATATAGCCAAAGCCTTGCAGATAAACAAAAATTACGCGAAGCGAAATGTAGTGTGAGGAGGGCTATGCGAGAGGGGTTCAGTGAATTCGAAAGTAAAGTTATATGTACTGACTTGGCAGCAAATCCTAAGAAATTTTGGTGTTATGTCAAAGCGGTAGGTGGATCAAAACAAAATGTCCAGACACTCTGTGACCAAAATGGTACTGAAACAGGGGATAACAGACTAAAGGCCGAAATACTAAATGTCTTTTTCCACAGCTGTTTCACAGAGGAAGACTGAACTGTAGTTCCTTCTCTAGATTGTCGCACAGATGAAAAAATGGTAGATATCGAAATAGACGACAGAAGGATAGAGAAACAATTAAAATCGCTCAAAAGAGGAAAGGCCTCTGGACCAGATGGGATACCAGTTCGATTTTACACAGAGTATGCGAAGGAACTTGCCCCCCTTCTTGCAGCAGTGTACCGTAGGTCTCTAGAAGAGCGTAGCGTTCCAAAGGATTGGAAAAGGGCACAGGTCATCCCCGTTTTCAAGAAAGGACACCGAACAGATGTGCAGAACTATTGACCTATATTGAGAGGTGGCATGAGCCCCCTCTCATATTTCTATCTTACGATTTTCCTCTCTAATTGCATGCATTGAAAAGTCGCCATTCCTTCACACGCGGACTTCCCACACAGCGTCTCTCGTCACCCGGGTGGTCCGGTGACAGGCGGGCTCTTCTGATCTGGAAAGGGTTAAGCCGACGGGTGTGAGGAAGTCGAGTGAATGCTTTGCAGACGCCGACATTGTCAAAAGACACGCCCGGAGGGGTCTGGAGTAGCGGCTGGGCTAGAGGTTCCGCTACTTTGCAGAATCTTAGCGAAAACACTTTCTGGCGGGCCACCAGCGAGGCGTGGGAATGACTTTTGTACCCAGGTAGTTGTGGCGGGAAAATTCCCGCGCTTTCTGCAAAATAGTAACTGTGATTGGCTTGCTCAGGGCATAGCTCCAGGACATAGCAAAATCAGTGCAGAAATTGGCGCCAAGAATCTCCATTGGTGGAATGGTAGTGCTCCGGCAATGGAGTGGAATTTTCCGGCGGTTTTCGAGTTGCTGATTGGAACGTTTAACCACGGCCACTGTCGTGGGGACGGGAATGTTGTGTGTTCGGCCTGTACGGGTGCTCTAGGTAGTCGGCTCTCGCCTTTTGGTCGAGGATGTCGAAGCAACCAGCCATCGCCTCTGGTATGCCAGATCGTGTTCTTGCAGTTAAGAAGACAGTTTGGTAATGTATGTCCGCAGCACCGGCAGATAGGGATTTTCCTAGGTGATAATCAGAGCTCAGCAGAGTGCCGCCTCTTCGTCTTTTTCTAACTTTGTTCTGTCTTGAGTAGCAGCAATTAATGTTGGGTTAGCTGTGTGTCTCTCTTAAGATTTGAGTGGCAGGGAATTGGCTCCACATACCACTTCGTCATAAACCTCACAATCTAGTTTAGGGACAACTTCACCTTCACAGTGTTTGTTTGAGTATCCAATTTGAGCCAATTTGATGTATTATAAATGTTTCATGTGTTTTTGTTTATTATTTTGTGTTTAGTCTTAATAAATCATATTGTTATTTTGGACAGAACTTTCATTCTGTTAATCGGTTGACCAACCCATCATTTCTCACTACGTTAATGAAACCTTCGTTTATTTAACTTATTTATCAAATGAAATTATTGCAGGTGCCAAACTCTTTTCTACTCCACTTGCAGGGTTGATTACCGTCAGTTCGCGTATATTTTTTAATCCATGTGCAACAGCAAAAGTCGGAGTTAGAATAGGGGGGGCTTAGAGCATCATTTACATATGTAGATTCTAGAAGAATTTAGTGTTAAATACACTGCTTGCCCCGGCACCTCGCAATATCTCTAACGTCGATCAGTTGTAAATTTTGGAACACGTGTTATGTTCGAGTATAATGACTTTTCTGGAGACTAGAAGTCTACTCTGTAGGAATCAGCATGGGTTTCGAAAAAGACGATAGTGTGAACCCAGCTCGCGTTATTCGTCCACGAGACTCTGACGGCCATAGACACGGGTTCACAGGTAGATGCCGTGTTTCTTGACTTCTGCAAGGCGTTCGATACAGTTCCCCACAGTCGTTTAAAGAACAAAGTAAGAGTATATGGACTATCAGACCAATTGTGTGATTGGGTTGAAGAGTTCCTAGGTAACAGAACGCAACATGTCATTCTCAATGGAGAGAAGTCTTCCAAAGTAAGAGTGATTTCAGGTGTGCCGCAGGGGAGTGTCGTAGGACCGTTGCTTTTCGTATTATATATAAATGACCTTGTGGATAACATCGGAAGTTCACTGAGGCTTTTTGCGGATGATGCTGTGGTATATCGAGAGGTTGTAACAATGGAAAATTCTACTGAAATGCAGGAGGATCTGCAGCGAACTGACGCATGGTGCAGGGAATGGCAATTGAATCTCAATGTAGACAAGTGTAATATGCTGCGAATACATAGAAAGATATATCCCTTATCATTTAGCTACAAAATAGCAGGTCAGCAACTGGAAGCAGTGAATTCCATAAATTATCAGGGAGTACGCATTAGGAGTGATTTAAAATGGAATGATCATATAAAGTTGATCGCCGGTAAAGCAGATGCCAGACTGAGATTATTTGGAAGAATCCTAAGGAAATGCAATCCGAAAACAAAGGAAGTAGGTTACAGTACGCTTGTTCACCCACTGCTTGAATACTGCTCAGCAGTGTGGGATCCGTACCAGGGATCCGTACCAGATAGGGTTGATAGAAGAGATAGAGAAGATCCAACGGAGAGCAGTGCGCTTCGTTACAGGATCATTTAGTAATCGCGAAAGCGTTACGGAGATGATAGATAAACTCGAGTGGAAGACTCTGCAAGAGAGACGCTCAGTAGCTCGGTACGCGCTTTTGTTAAAGTTTCGGGAACATACCTTCACCGAAGAGTCAAGCAGTATATTGCTCCCTCCCCCGTATATCTCGCGAAGAGACCATGAAGATAAAATCAGAGAGATTAGAGCCCACACAGAACCATACCGACAATCCTTCTTTCCACGAACAATACGAGACTGGAATAGAAGGGAGAACCGATAGAGGTGCTCAAAGTACCCTCCGCCACACACCGCCAGGTGGCTTGCATAGTATGGATGTAGATGTAGATGTAGATGTAGATGTAGATTAACCAAACGGTCATTTTAAAATGCACCTAATTAATATAAAGAAGGTAAAGACGTTATGGAACCGAAGGTCACTCTCAAGATCACAGTGCTTTGTGGTAAGGAGGCGGGGGGCAGATGGACGTATAGTTTAACAGTGACTCCAAACCACTGTAATATCTACATTTTTCACATTACAAACATTGCCAAAGGTGAAAGAAGTGATGCGTAACAAAAATCTTAGGACTAATATGTAATTTTGTACTTTACCACAGAACCACCTTATTTTCCTGGTAAAGATTTCCCTTTTAAATTGACAGTGAGGAAATCTTATTCTATGACGAGCGTCTTTAAAGAAACACTGAAGCGTTTTGCTGTGGATTCTCTTCTTCATTCTTAAAGTGGGAAACAGAAGAACAACTGTCAGAACTAGGTCTAAGCCACGAGGCTAACGAGTAACATAACAATGAACATTAATGATGATATCAACGAGAAGGGAGATCTACATACAAAGTGACAACCAAGATATGTCATAATGTCATATCTCTCCATTGTTATACTATTAAATTCTCTTGAAAATAAGCTTATTGTAAGAACTGTCCAAAAGTGGTGAGTAAAGCATTTTTTTTAGTATTATACAGACTTAGTGTAACCATGGCTTCTTTTATTGGCCTATAGTAGCTGTGGTACTAGTAGTAGTATGAGCAGTTGAATAATTAATTGAGAGTTGTAGCAGTCGCGGTAAGAATATAATATTTTCTAACAGTACTATGTAGCTTACACAAATAGAAATTCTATACAAATGCATTGGCACGTTGCATATGAGTACGTGAAATACTATAGTTGCTTATGTGATGGGTTACAATTGTGAATGGATAATAAATGTATAATAAATAACAACTGTAATTCATACTGTTATCATAGACGTCACTAATGCTTGATTTCAAATATTTATACCAATATTCGAAGCAAAAGAAAATATCAGGGAAAGGACACTAAATTATCTTACTTTTGGATGTAATATAACAATCGGTATATAATCAATTACATTTATACCTACAGTAATGTAAATTTTTGATATCCGACATAGTTCACTACCAGTGAACAGTGATTTACGGACAGCAACTGTCTGCCAACAAAAGAAACATCACATGAATTTTTGTAAGTTCGTGCTGCCTTAACATATTTGTTAACCTGAATTTCAGAGTTTAGGTGAAAACTACAATTGTGGGAATTCTCTGGTCTTCGTTATAATTCCCCGTATGTTACATCCATTTGTTTAGGCTGGTGTTACCCTTTGTTTGGTACCGATTGTGGAGGAAGATAGACGCAATGAATGGTCTGTACATCTTTGAAAGACGTACCAGCTCTACTTTAATATGAAGTGGAGATGGGTGAAATGAAGAAGCACTTTCCTAGGTCAACGTATGAGAGTGAAACGATCGAGGATGATATAAATAAGTTGCCAGCACAGCCCTCTTCAGTTCACACTAATACCATTGCAGGCAGTCGGGCAGATCTGCTTCGAAAATCTCTCAAATTAATTCAAGGAACAGCAGCTTGTTAAGGGGCGCTGCGGCGGGGCCCAATCTCAGAGCGCAGTCTCCAATTTCCATAGGCACCGTAATTTGTCTAAGCCTCATTACTGGCCCGCACATAATGAGCTGCGGCTAATTTATGTATATGAGCTGTCTGTACGAAGCACCTTTCCTTCGCACAACGGTACTAACTTTCTGCTGTCTGATCATCTGCCAGATAGAAATGGAAAATAGTCACACGCACATGTACAAAAAACAGAGTCAGGTAACGTCCTCTAATGCCTAATGCAGGTGCGCAGCTGCGAATTTACGGTCTTCTGCTGGACTTCTTTCAGCATGTACCAGACGGCGTTCTCACACGTTAGCTTTCGCGGGTGGCTTCGTAAGGTTTCTAATTAAAAGTTTCGTTTCGCAGTTCGTAAATTTCTCTCAAATTGCGCGTAAAGTTTTGCGAGTGTCTCCATTTGAAAAAGGATCCGTTATGCTACCGGATATTCGGATGCACTACTCCGTGTCCGAAAATTTAATTTAAAAGCTGTACTACAAATTCACGGTAAAATAAAACTCTTTAGAAGCAGGAGAATGTGGATGTTATTTCACACATTTAATTATAAAGATTGTTATTAGTTTTACGTGCGTTTGAGCAGTATGTCAGACTACAGCACTATTTCTCAGCGTGGTTTTGATTTTCTTACGTAAGAGAATGTAGTTACAACTATATCACAACACCAGAGTGAAAAATTAATGAAAATCAACCGCGAATTAAATCATTCCAAAACAGTCTATCGTGCAGGTCGGCAATAACAACAATAAAATCTATCGTGTGGCTGTGAAATAGTTTAATAGCTTCTACGAATAGATCAGTACAGTTTTTTTCTTGACGAAGAATGAAGTCATCGAAAGCTTTAATCTTACTCAAGTAGAAAAGTTGGAACATGTTGCCAAAGAGAACCCTGTTCATAGAACAGCAAAGTAGTTATAGAAAAGAGATTTGTTATAAGCTGGACAGTAACCGAGAGAATCTTCATGGAACGCAGTGTGAAAAAGGACGTTCAGGCATAACTGATGTTTATACTCCCATAGTTCGTACGGATGTAGGTGGAAATAAATAGAAATTTTTTACAACCACTGTTTTCACAGTAAAGGTGAAAGGCAGTAAAGTAATCAAGCTAAATTATAAACTACTATAAATACTGAGTCAATTAAACGTCATGGATGGTGTTTTAAAAACAAGTTCTAAGATGAATATCAACAAAAATGAAAGAAGGGTAATGAAATGTAGTTGAACTAAATCAGGATATGATGAAGGAATTAGATCAGTAAATGAGGCAACAAAACTAAAGAATGAATTTCGCTTTCTGTGGCAGCACAATAAATGCAGTCAGGAATCAGCAAGAAAAGTGTTTCTGAAAAGAGAACTATCTTAACATCCAATATAAATTTAACGGCTCTATAGTATTTTCTTAAGATATTCGTGCGGAAGTGAAATGTGGACGGTGTACAGTGCAGACAAGAAAAGAATAACGCTCTAGAATTGTGATGCTACAGAAGAATACTAAGGATAGTATGGATAGATCGCATTACTAATAATGAGGTACTGAATCAGAGTGGGGATTAAAGAAATTTATGAGAAAATTTTACTGAAATAAGGGGTCGCTCATCTTTAAACATCAAAGATTATTTGATTTGGTAATGGCGGTAAGTTTGAAGGTAAAAATTGGCGGAGGAGGCCAAGGCAATAGTTATGAAGAGATGAAGAGGCCTGCAAAGAAAAAATGTTGTGGAGAGCTGCATCAAACCATTCTTCGGACCGACGACCAAAACCACATCCGTTATGAAAATCTTTCGCACGGCATAAGATGGACTTTATAACGGTGTATTTAGTCCTCTTCTGCAGACGGAGTTGAGGACTCATAATAACAAAAAATCTGGCTTCCACAGAATTAAAAGTAAACATAATGCGTAAAATGTGTGTTGTCAAACCCGAATACTATGCCGTGGTAATTACGCTTTCATCTCGTTCTAGAAAAACGGAGCCCACGTACGACTCCTGCCATTGTTATTTCGATTTCTGTAAGTTACTTTAGATGAGATCCGTAACAGTTCTCGATCACGACTAATTCTATTAATTCTTTCCAAAAATAATCTACTTACTACCTGTAATATTGGTAATTTAATAGAGACGGGGCATTATGGCAACATATAATTGCTGTTAAAGCACTGCGTCAGTAAACAGTCTATTTGAAATCAACTGATTCACTTAGAAACGGCCGGCCGGTGTGGCCGTGCGGTTAAAGGCGCTTCAGTCTGGAACCGCGTGACCGCTACGGTCACAGGTTCGAATCCTGCCTCGGGCATGGATGTGTGTGATGTCCTTAGGTTAGTTAGGTTTAATTAGTTCTAAGTTCTAGGCGACTGATGACCTCCGAAGTTAAGTCGCATAGTGCTCAGAGCCATTTGCACCATTTGAACTTAGAAACGAAATGTCATGACCATATTTTGTAGCACAAACCTTCGACTGCGAAGATGTTAGGGGGAATATACTTTGTGACATTAATGTGCTGAATGAGGCTGGATACTGACGTTTGGTTGTTTTCCTTAATTGCTTTTGTCGCCAGCAGATAAACGCGGGCCTACTCTTGGAGGCAGCCGCCCCATCCCTATAAGGCTCCGTCTCATGTGACACTTTATCTAAACCAGTTCTGGCCGCCGTTCTGTTCACCCTAAACGTTTTATCTTTTCCACTAAAATCAGTGATAAATAGCTACCGATCAAGAAGGGACTGATACTAAATGTCTGCCCTTTGTTTCTTTCACGGACGGGGGTGGTTTACACATATTGCCTCACCGATATTTTAGCTGAGAGCAAAAGAAACAAACCGGTTACTTCTTACGCGACTTTTTAAGACAGACGATTCAGTAAACTGGGGCCAGATAAAACTGTTCACACTAACGACCAACAAGTCTCAGGGGTTTAAATGATTTAGAATGATGTGTTCCAACACCCATGAATGCATATTTGAAGCAAATTTTTTGTCATACAGAAGTGAATCAAAGAGCAAATCTATAATGGAAATGTATTTTATGGGTTGGTCGGAAACAGTCTGAAAATCATGTAGTCTGTTTCACGATGTATTGTGCTAAGAAATAAATTTTGAAAGAAAATTCAAGCAGTTTGCCAGAAACAGGCTCGCTAAACGTGTACTTTGGTTTCCTCGAACCAAACAATCTTACCGTTTGCTCAAATAGCCAAACTTTGTCGCTTCCGGAAAGGCAAATTTTAACTGGTAATGATCATTTCAAGAAGTGGTAACCCACAGACCCACAGATGTCTGTGCACTACCGCATTTTAGCGCGTCCCAGTGCTTGAATCTGCGCGCACAACGCCCGTGTTGGTTACTGTCGAAGCTAATTAAAACGGAAATTGTCCATCGTATCGAAGTTTTTTCTTAACAGCTGTTTCTCAGCACAACCTACCCTGCACCACCGTTACACTATTTCTGACCACATGTTGAAACGAGGTTTCCGGCAAATGATAGTACGCTAAGCGACACGTACTTTTGTTTATCGATCGAGGTACTGAAGCAAGTAAGACTTTTTAAACAGAATGATATACTTTTACAACAGCACCTGAAAGCGCTTGAAAAGATGGGCACAGCGATGTAATGCTCGCTAACTTTGAAGCCGAAACTCTTTCCATAAGAATCCGAGAAATATTCAAAAATTGAAAGGGAAGTCGGCCAGAATAGTCTCTTGCGTTGAAAACGCTCTCATGCCAGGCTACGTTGTTGTATCAACCCTTTCGTCTCTTTACACGTCTGCACTGCAGAACTAGCAGGAGATGTATCGTCTATCAGCTGGTCAAATCTGCCCAACATTTCCTTGCATGCGGGCACGTATACCAATGAGTAGAAGTTAGACGCTACTTTTATACTGCGAATGTCAAATTCTGCCGAAGCGATATGGTGGTATATATGTCTATCATGACCCTCGCTGTCCATTGCACCAGGCACTCGCACAAATTAGTAGGTCACTAGTGCGAAGAGACAGCTTTACCGTCAAAAAGAGGACGAAGACACCAACTGACAGAACACATCAGCCCCCATGACGGTACGAGACGTACTGTCAAGGAGTGCAGGATCAGCCAGATGAGTGTCATTCCCATCTTTCATCGACGTGAATTCCACCCTTGTCATCTGCCTCCACATCAGGCACTCGGAGGAAGTTATGTCGAACGTCGTATAGAGTTGTCGGTTTGTCTGGGAGACGTTGCTACATTTTTGCAATGTGAGCTCTTTACCGAAGAAGCAACACTTACTAACTACAGTAATGTAAATTTGCGTAATATGCACTACTGGGCAGCTGAAAATCCACGCTGGATTCGTCAGGTACAACACCAACAACCGTGGAGCGTAAACGGATGGTGCGACATCATAGGAAATTCCACTGTGGGACCTTACCCCATCCGAAGGGTGTTAAATGCAAATACGTATGCACACTTTCTTAGAAACATTCTAAGTGTTTTCTGGTGCAGTTACGTGCGGATAAGCGACAATGTTTGTGGTTCCAACATGACAACTGTCCAGCTCACTCTTCCCTTGCAGCAACGCAAATGTTGAATGAAAAGTTGCCTGCCCGTTGGATAGACCGAAATGCTGCAGTAGCATGGCCGGCTAGGTCCCCGGGCTTGATTGCTCTTGATTTCTGTCTGTGGGGAACACTGGATGAAGTAGTTAATTATGAATTCCCAATTACGCCAGACAATATACAACACTGAATCGTCACAGCATGCAACGGAATATCATCCAGTGTATTTCCATCTGTATATCTATCTCACGAATGGTGATTGCATATGTGCCTTCAGTTGATGGTAAACAAATTGAGCGCATGCTTAAGTGAAGTGCAAAACTTCATTTCGTGAAGAAAAGTATTTTTTTAGCGACATGTCAGTCATTCTGAATAAATATTTAGTTTATTTGAAGTGTATTCTGTCTAATTACAATAAGAGAAGTTTAAGTAGGCACATTTGTTTGACGGTAGGTATTTTACTTTTAAGAAGAACTAAGACTTAAGAAATTTAATACAATAGTTTCTTTTTTGCAGTGAATAGGTCTATTCATCACTACTAAGTATGAACTTTCTGTTTCGGATTCGAAAATCAAGCAGAAACGTGGAAGGTTTTAATGGAAAACCTTTACAAATCTGCAATAGCTAATCACATGTACTTTAACAGACACAGACTAAGTGACATCCATAACAGCATAACTGTACTCCATGCAGAAAACAACGGTACAAAACTTGATGTGTTAGAAATAATGTTACATAAGGAAAAAGCTTCAGAAAACTTGTTGAATGAACAAACAAAGTTTAGCAGTCACAATTTTTTCAGTCATTTCAGAAGTTAATATTTTCCTTCATAAACAAGTATTTAAAATGTTACTATTTCTTAAAATTCAAGCACATTTACCACATTAACAAATAGTTTCATTACTAAGGACATCTATATAAATAATAATGTAACACCTTGTCAATAATATCTGTGTATTTGTAAAAATGGAGCATCTTCACAGTTGAAATTTTTTGACTTTTTTTGAATTGTGTTCGAAAATGTATTGTGCCAAAATGTTTCTACAAATTCTCTGTTTAACTGAAAGAGTGTATGTGTACATAAACATTTTCCCCGAAACATACAGATACTACTAGAAAGAGTAAGTCACTTTCCGATTTATCATAGTTTCATAAACTTATATTTCATAATATGGCATTTTATAATATAACAATGTTATCTTGCTAGGCCCAGAATGAAAGTAGATGTAGACTGTTAAAGCAGCTGAAGATGCGCCCCCAGGGCTCGAAATGCATCGTACGTTTTAATAAAATCACGATTTGTGGCTGAAGGTGGTTGCTCGTTATTATTACTAAAACCATACTTGTTTCAGTATTTCGGTAGATATCTGAGCAATAGCCATAGAAAAAAAGGAAGAAAGAAAACGTTACGTGCCCCTCAGCATACTATCAAATATGTAAAACCTCGTTTAGATCTCTGGAACCGTTCACGAAAGAAAAAAACCTTACGTCTCAAGTAACACACAATACACACTAACACACAATACACACTGCCTGGAAAAAGTAGTACACTCTTTTAGAGGTTTCCAATTCACTCAAGATTTATTGTTGCAACCGTGCATGTACAGTACATGAAATAATTACATTTACATATCAGTAGCACAAGCGGTTCTGAAGTATCAGATATCGACCAATGCAAAAACACTTATGTTAGTGTGCGGTGTAGCCTGCACGGGCTGCAATGCAATCTCTGTCTCTGGCATCCAGTCGATCTTATAGATGGCGAATACTGTCTGAGGATACGTTATGCCAAACCCGTTCTTTCTCTTCACGTAGTTCTGTAAGAGTGTTGGTTTGACGACTCCCACGAGTCACTACTCGTTCTATTGTATCCCTCACGTGCTTGATTGGAGCCAAGTCCGGCGCTCGTGCTAATAAGGATATTGCTGCGCGTCTTGCAGAGCACCTTGAGTTTCACGGGTAGTGTGTGGTTGAGCGATACCCTGTTGAAACAACACATCGGCTTCCTGTTCCAAGAACGGCAAAAGAACGGACCTAACAACATTCTACATGTACCGAGCATTAATTAGCATTCTTTCCAGAAATACCAAAGGTGAACGAGAGTTTTAGCTTTTCGCACATAACACCATAAGACCTGGAATGGGGTCAGTGTGTTTTGAAAGCATGCACTCTACGAGACAGCGCTCGCCAGGTCTACGTCGTACACGGAGACGACCATCACTTGCGTGGTGGTGGAATCTGGTTTCATTTCTGAAGAACACAGATCGCCATTCCATGTTCCAAGTGATCCACTGACGGCACCAGTCGAGCCGTACACGTCGACGCAGCGGCGTGAGTGGGAGACGGGCTACAAGTGTGCGTGTGCGCAGTCCCACTGTTAATAACCAGTTCGCAATAGTTCGTGTTGACATGTCTGGGCTCACAAACCCTCTTACCTGTGCTGTGATAGCTGTACGATCTGCCACTGATGCCCTTACAATACGACTCTCCTGTCAGACGTCTGCGCTGCGTCGATGTCCAGAATCGTCTATGGGTGTGAGACTGTTCACGTGGCCACTGATACCTCTACGTCGTACACGGAGACGACCATCACTTGCGTGGTGGTAGAATCTGGTTTCATTTCTGAAGAACACAGATCGCCATTCTATGTTCCAAATGATCCACTGACGGCACCAGTCGAGCCGTACACGTCGACGCAGCGGCGTGAGTGGGAGGCGGGCTACAAGTGTGCGTGTGCGCAGTCCCACTGCTAATAACCAGTTCGCAATAGTTCGTGTTGACATGTCTGGGCTCACAAACCCTCTTACCTGTGCTGTGATAGCTGTACGATCTGCCACTGATGCCCTTACAATACGACTCTCCTGTCAGACGTCTGCGCTGCGTCGATGTCCAGAATCGTCTATGGGTGTGAGACTGTTCACGTGACCACTGATACCAGTATCGTTGCACCACTGACGCAGCACTTCCAACTTGAGTGGCAGTTCTCAGAAAGGACCATCCCACCACTAGGAAAGCCACAACTTTACCCCTTTCCAACTTGCACAGTCGGCAGTAGGAAGCACGTCTCTTTGTCATGGCTGCGTGCTTGCTCCGCACTTTTTCACCAGATAGGGCCTTCTGGCTGTGAGCATTCTCTATTAAAGCTCAGACACAGATGGCCCTCTGGTAGCTACGCCACTCCGCTATCTGTTGGCAGACGATGTTGAAACCATTATCAGTACATCTCTCATCCTCCAGGTGAACCGGCCATGGTGGCCGAGCGGTTATAGGCGCTTCAGTCCGGAACCGCGCAACTGCCACGGTCGCGGGTTCGAATCCTGCCTCTGACATGGATGTGTGTGGTGTCCTTAGGTTAGTTAGGTTTAAGTAGTTCTAAGTTCTAGGGGACTGATGACCTCAGATATTAAGTCCCATAGTGCTCAGAGCCATTTGAACTATTTTCCTCCAGGTGGCATATGCCGTCATCGGTTAAAAATCGACATCTTCTTTTCAGGTGTACTAATTTTTTTCCGGAAGTGTATTCAGTGCTTCGGATCTTTGATTTGTTGTTTTATCGAATTTATAGTTTATTGTTTCACATGCTCAACACGTGAACGTACAGGACAGTTTGAACTAACTCGTAATTTAGTACTGAAGTGACAGACATTTCTGAGGCAAAATGTTTGGATAAAACTTAAGTTACTACACAATATAGCTGACATTATTGCTGCATTTCCCCTTAGTCTTATAAAATATGATTTTAATTTAGATTGGATGCCTATGGAACATACATAGCACTCTGAGTATATAACTTTTTCACATTTTCTCTACTGCAGATTATAAAGGCTTGGGTGAATTAACACAACATGTGAATAGAAAGAAGATCGAATGCCCAGATCGAATGACCAGATCGACAGTGGAAGAATAATTTTGAACAGCTTGTCTATCAGAGTGTGTTACACACAATTCAGTCACATTAATGCGTGAGATGTGTACGGGCGAATAGACGTGCAACTGTTGAGGAAGTGACCTCCCAAGTTAACAAAGGGGCCACCGACAGTGTCTCCTCAGCGGCAGTTCAGCGAACGTCCCTGCGTATTTGCCTCCGCAGTACTCGTATGTGCTTGGTTGATGCTCCCACGCTGACTGCAGTTCATCGGCTACGAAAGCTGGATTTGCACGCCAGTACCGCAACTGGATGTTCACTGCGTGGTGACATATGACATTTTTAGATGGATCACGTTTTATGCTGCCGGACAGATGGCATTTGGTGTGTACGGCGTGAAACGTCTGAAGGCGAAAACGCTGCAACAATCGTCGGAAGGATTCCAGCCGGAGGAGGGAGAGTTATGGTCTGGGGAAAGTTTTCATGCCATTCCCTGGATGATCCTCGTTCTGGAAAGCAGAACCGATCATCACAAGTGTGTATCTATTTTCGGGACCACATCCACCTTACAAGCTGTTATTTTTCCTGCGAACGATGGCACCTGCCAGCAGGACAGTGCAACATATCACACAACTCGCGGTGTAAGTGCGTGGTGCGAAGAGCACCGAGGTGGTCTGGTGGCTAGGGGAGTATGTCAAACTTACCGTACTCCCCTGGCTATCCAACTCCCCGGTTTAAACCCAATTGAGAATCTGTAGGACCATCTCATACGGGCTGTAAGTGCTATGTATAGAAACCTATCGCAGCTGTCCACGGCAATGGAGCCGGAATGGCTCCACATCCCTGTCAGTACCTTGCAGAATTCCACTGACTCTGTTCCTGCAAGTCTCGCAGTGTTCCGCGCTGCACAAGGTGATTATTCAGGCTTTTGGCAGACGTGGACATTAAGGTGATTGCGCAGTGTATATATCGAAGAATATAGAACTTGTCACTCCATCTAAATCAAAGTAAGGACGTACGTCCTGAGAGAACCATACTTGTTACATCTGAAGGTAAGGTTTATTGCCAGTGAGAAAAGAGTATGATACCGAATGTTAAGTGGGCCTAAAAAAATGGATCTGAGCACTATGGGACTTAACATCTGAGGTCATCAGTCCCCTAGAACTTAGAAATACTTAAACTGAACTAACCCAAGGACATCACATACATCCACGCCCGAGGCAGGATTCGAACCTGCGACCGTAGCGGTCCGCGGTTCCAGACTGTAGCGCCTAGATCCGCTCGGCCACCCCGGCTGGCGAAGTGGTCCTATTACTGTGTTTACGGAAATTAAGTCTTAAGGAAGAAGGGACAATTTTGGTAAGATTTTCATGATATTATTATCATAATTCCGTTGTTCGGATTCATCGCGACCAGCATTCCACACCATTCGCAGTCACATTGCAAGTGTTAAAAGCTTGTCCTCTTCTCAGTAACTCATTCAGAGAGTTACAGAAGCACCTGCTGTTCAACGTGGCACTATGCAAAACATCAACTTGAGCGGTAGTCATATTAAATGACAGAAGAACTCGTGGAATCATCCAGAGATTGATTTTGGAACCTGTAGAATTGTAGATAGTCACTTACCCACTGACCTTTATATTTAAAACCGTCAGAACTATGCACAGTTTGCGCTCTATTTGTGCTAAATCCTGAGGTAAAATGTATGTGCCCCAGTTGGCTAACTAAGTTAAGAGGTACATCGTTGGCCTGATAACTGTTCACGTGGAACTGCCCTCAGATTCTGCCGTTTGAAATATTACTCACAGAAGTGAAGTCCGCTATGATCACACATTTCAATCACTTCCCGCCTACTGAGATGCACTCAGATTCATTAGTATGAAATTATCTGCAGACCAATTAGCACTCGAGAATTCATCACGAATAACCTGTACCCGAATTTCACATACTGATCGGTTTATACAAAACTTGACTGAATTATACGCCGTAACATTGTCAGTTTCATAGAAATACAAAATCAAATTGAGCTAGAAATAAAAAGGTAATGAAATATGTTTTGTAGGTAATACGTCGCTCTTGCTAAATTCACTTGTTTGTATATCTCACTATGATCGTGGGACATGGAAACGTAAGTGGTTTAGGGGCACAAGAAATTGCCCTGTTCTCGATATTGTGCCTGGTGTATACCGTGACTTTCATTTTCAGGGAAACACTGAACGTGAAATATTCAAAGATGCGCTGGGCACTATATACTAATTCTTACTGGCAGAAAGGTTGTTTTACTTCCCGTGTATTTAGATGCGACTGAAATTTAGTTATTTCATTTGTGTTAAAGGCTACAAGCGCAGGGTTTTAGTAGCTATCGGTTTGTCGTGCGTTTAATGTAACTTCTATAAGAATTAAAGCGTATTATAAAAGAGCTGATGTTTTTACATAATTTCGGAGATATTCTTATTTGTGGCAACAGACAAATATGGTACTCTACAACAGCACACAGGAAGAAAAATAAGTTACTGTCATTTCTATCTGTAAAATGATATTTTGCAATGTGCTGCGGATTGATTTCACCAAAAATGTCATTTCCAAGCGAGCATCTCGTTATTAGTTATTGCGTCGTGTCTAGTCATTTCATATACATTTCAGATCTCAAATGGTATAATCCACACCAGTAAACTGGCTTCTCTGAACCTTAGAGAGGACGTTAACCAATGTGAGAACACACTAAAAATAGAAGGCCTATGGATGAACTAGAGAAAATATAAATATATGAGTTCTCCATAAAACACATTAGTAGATGCATAGGGCAGTTATGAATACAGATACTCGAAGTTCGTATCTTGAAGTCACGCTACACTTCTGGTGTCAGGCTACACATTTGTGTTACATATATTCAGTGTCACCCCCTGCCCTACTCGCCCATCCTCCCACCAAGTAATATGTTAATTTATCAAGGTTATATAGAGGAAACCCCATGCCACGCACACACCTTAGGCATTTGAATGTGCGATATTCAAGGTCGTCCAGGGGAAGAGGTCATGACGTAACTCGATACCAGTCACCTGATATAAAAATGGTGAGGGCTTCCAATGAATGTGACCTGATCCCATTGGAGTGTAGTGTGACTGCAACGTTTGCTCCGATATGCCGACAACCCTTTTAATATCCCTTACATGGGGCTAGAGCAGCCATGAGGCAAAAGTTAGCTGAATGGGTGCCAAAGTCTCTGACAGACACAATTTAAATGTGCTCACCAAAGATGCGTGGGTGGCACTGAGGGTTTTTCCGAACTGAGACGTCTTAGAGGTACTTTGCCGTTTTATTCACGCACATGTGAATGTTGCACCCCTCCGTATTCACGCCACAGGAGAGTATGAAACAGGACGGTTGAAGAATCATAAATACCCTTCGCTGCTTCAGATTTCGTTGAATGGTTTTGAACGGTACCTAATGGATCCACCTTGTATTTGAGTTTCGCAGCCACCACTGCCCGCCGCGAGGTTGAATGCCTCATGATGGTGTTGCGGGCATGGGACCCAGTAAGTAAAGAATATAAGCGGAAGAGAGACGAATGGGCAGTTATTACACCAAAGGTACGGGACGCAAATGAGGAAATCCATTGAGATAAGCGGTTTTGGCAAAGGGCACATTGGTTTGGCGCTGCGGTTGGAAACGTGAATCTCTGAATCGGCGAATCCGGTTGGCTGTTTGCTTACTGCTGTCGTGACCACCTGTGGAAAGTGGTTGAAGGATGGTGGATTAACGCGTAGACTGTATGGTACTGGACATCTACGTCTCATCACAAAACGTAGAGGTCTCAGGGTCCTCCTTTGTATGACCCTGGACAGGCAACGATCTGTGGCAGACCTAATCACAGAGTACAGTGCTAGTGCAGGCACACGTGTTTCGGAATATACCGTTCAAAGGCCATTGTTGAACATCCAGGTCCACATCAACGACCCCTGTTCCTGTGTTGACCCAGCGACATCGTCAGTTAAGACTGCAGTGGGCACACGATCACTGAGCCTGCACCGTGGATCAATAAAAACTTGTCGCCTGTCGAACGGATCACTTTTCTTGTTACACTACGTCGATTGTGAGATCCTCACACGCCGTCATGTAGACGAATAGCTGCCTGGAATATTTTTTGGAAATTTGTGGTAAGATCTTATGGGACCAAACTACTGAGGTCATCGGTCCATGAGCCTACACGCTACTTAATCCAACTTAAACTAACTTACGCTATGGACAACACACACACTCATGCCCGAGGGAGGACTCGAAGCTCCGACGGGGGCAGCCGCACGGACCGTGACAAGGCACCTCAGCTGCCTGAAACGAGCACCGCGCCACAGATGCAGGTTGGTGAGAGCAGAATTATGATGTGGGGTGCATTGAATTCGGCTTCTATGGGACATATGGTAGTACTCGAAGACACCATGACAGCATTGAACTGCCGGCCGCTGTGGCCGAGCGGTTCTAGGCGCTTCAGTCTGGAACCGCGCTGCTGCTACGGTCGCAGGTTCGAATCCTGCCTCGGGCATGGATGTGTGTGATGTCCATAGCTTAGTTAGGTATAAGTAGTTTTAAGTCTAGGGGACTGATGACCTCAGATGTTAAGTCCCATAGTGCTCAGAGCCATTTGAACCATTTTGAACAGCAATGAACTTCGTGAACATTATTGCGGACCACCTGCATGCCTTTATGGTTTAAGTCTTCTGTGAAAGCGATAATATCTTCCAGGAGGACAACTCTTCACAATACAAGGTCAGAATCATGCTGCTATGGTTTGAGGAGCACGATAGTGAATTCACATTGGTGCCTAAGCCACCAAATGCCCCTTATCTGTATCTAATGGATTACACATCGGGCGCCAGCTGCCTGCCCACAAACCTCCGTCCCGTAATTTGAAGGAATTTAGTGACATATGAGTAGATATCTGGTGCCGCATACCTCTGGAAACCCAGTAAGAGGTTCCAAGCAGATTCGCGGCTGTACTGTGTTTGAAAAGTGGACCAACACGCTACTAAACAGTTGGTCATAACATTTGGCTCATTGGGGAATGTACAACATTTGCACACATACACATGCTGTTCTATCAAATGCCTAGTACACAATATACAGTATATACACAGCATACTCACACATAGTGTGCAATCACGCATGCACACTGATACACATACACCTATGAAAAATGGTTCACCCATCTACTCAGCACACAGTCGCACATACGTCCATTATTTGCAAATAAATAAATACAAAGCCACACACTCTCTTACTCAGTGAATAATGTGAGGACGGGAGATTGCTGATACTGTTCCACAAGTTTACACTACACATTTACTCGCTTGTCGGCAGCACTCTTTAATGTCTCCTTAAAGCGCTGCTACCTCTGCACTATGTTTGTTTTTTACTATTACTGCTAGATAGCATGTGCTTACTTTAAGGCATGCTCTGCCTCCACTATTTCTCCTGTTAGCAGATAGCCACTTATACGTTGGCAGCTGTTGTAATGAAACTAGTGCAAAAAAAAGTATTACTGATGGTATACAGAGTAGTAAAGATACTTGTATCATTACAAGTGTTTACAACAATATGCTCCTTCAACCAGCAACGTTGTTTGAAAGAGATGCCACAGGTGATACTACGAAGTTCCATTTCCTTCCTGAGACATTACTGGGGATTTCTGTAACGAAATATACGCTTTTGACCCATACATAGTGTCCTTCTACGTGTTTCAGGCCCTGACCTGCTGTTCTGAAAAGTAGGGAAATTCAACTACTTTATGCTTTACTTCTTCGTTCTGCATGGTGTGCTCATGGTGACAGTCGTCTTCTGGACCGCTACCACCAACATTCAGGGTGTATACGTGAATCGAGTTTTGGTAGGTCCTGAAGTTTTATGGGAACTGGGATACCTTGCAAATTTTATTGCTCCAAGACTTCAGATATTTCGTATTTTCTTGCACACTTTGTGTGTTTTGACTACTTTCTATGAGCATCTATAAGCGACCAGGCAAAGAAATATACATTCCTCTCCTGAAGATTCTGGACATTAATGCGTGCCTGTTTAGCAACAATGCCTTTCGGAAGAGGGATGAAACTGCACCACCCCCCCCCCCCTACCCCCAGGAAGTGGATCAATGACATGCGAATATGTATCGAGGTGGAGTACACAACTGAGCGTCTTGCCAGACCCCATCCCGTGTGTGTCAGAGAAATGGTCCAGTGTGATGCCTTTGGTTAAAAGTTCTGGCAAAAATGTTCAACTCGAGGAGATGTAATGTCTGAACAGTCACTGGAAGGTACACTGGACTGCTCGACACCTCAACAAGTTTGTATCCTGGTCCTATATACGCAAATAATCTGTGGGAAGTGTGTATTAATCGACCATGAGGTATGAATGTGTCGCGATACTACACTCGTCATTGATTGTGCTACTAGGTAGAATATATACTGGTTGTTCTGACCTGTAAACTTTCTCATTATTATTATTATCCACACCTTGACTAATAGAGCTGGTTAAAGTCTACTGTATGTTTTGTCACCTTTATCTCTGTTTTTAATGAATTAATTTTTCCACGTAAGTCAATTTTTTATACATTGTTTTATAATTGCATTCAGATCATCAATGTCAAATGAGCCAGGAGCAAGCTCCACAACTTGGCCACCTCCTAGATGAAGTTTATTGAATGCCTCAGTGAAGGTTTCCAGACCAGTCAATGCAATACCCCATTCACCCCTACTCAGTTCTATTGGGGGAAAAGCAGTTGGCGCTTAATACAGATAAACACTCTCTTAAAGTCAGAGCATACGGTATCACATCTAAGTCTCAATTGATGTGTTGATGTGCATTCTGCTAGCTTTTATGCATTCGTCAGGGGGAGCATTAGACAGCAAAGACCACAGAGGTATGAATCGAAATCATGGTAGGCTTGAAAATTATAGAACACATAGCTGTTGGCGAAGTAGTGGCATAATTATTGTGGCAGGCATAAATCCGAGTATGAGTCAAAGTAGACAATGTTATTCTGTTTTCTGTTAACATATGCAACCCAGTACATTCCATGGCCTCCTGAAAAACTAAACTCTTCACGAATAGGCCATGGAGGCCCGGCGGTACCACCGGCCACCGTGTCATCCTCAGCCCACAGGCGTCACTGGATGCAGATATGGAGGGGCATGTGGTCAGCACATCGCTCTCCCGGCCGTATGTCTGTTTCCGAGACGGTAGATGCTACTTTCTATCAAGTAACTCGTCAGTTTGTCTCACAAGGGCTGAGGGCACCCCGCTTGCCAGTAGTGCTCGGCAGACCGGATGAATAACCATCCAAGTGCTAGCCAGCCAGACAGCGTTCAGCTTCAGTGATCTGACGGGAACCGGTGTTCCCACTGCGGCAAGGTCCAAGGCCTCCTACAACGTCGAAAATTACTATCCCACATTCCCTGTATTTACATGTCGCATTCCGCGAAGTGTTCTCCATAAACATTCCATTAAATCTAGGTATTTTGAATTTCTTGATGAATTTAAGCAGATCTGTGTTGGTAAGCAATCTGTCCACTAGTATACCTAAAGGACGCTTTTTAAAGAGGAACAGTCGAAGTCCTTCCTTGTATTGTTTTATATACAGTCCTTTGCTGATAGCGACCGCTCCATCAACTTATTGCCCATTTCTGATTCCTAACTTCCTCATGAGCATTTTGTGCATTCTTTGCTGTTTGGGGTGTTGCAGCAGATCCCACTGTAAGTGGCCAAACTACTGACAGTCCTTCTAATGTTGGAAGTAGAAACATGATAATTCCACCAGATGGCTTAGGTATTGGCAGAATCCTAGGCTATTTGACAATCTTTATGTTCTTTTTACAAGTTTCGTCTTCTTCTTCAAGGCACCTTTTACCGCTATCACCGATGATTGGATACAGTTTTTTTAAACATCCTATAGGTTCCTCTTTTAGTGTATCACGGGCTGAGTTCGTACTTTGCTTGAGATTTATTCCAGTACCAAATCCAAGTTTGTTACAAATTGCATTATCAATTGCAAATGCAGAAGTACAGTGTCCTATGAATCAGTCCCTTCTTCGACGTATTTTCTGAGCTTAATCAGCTAAAATTAGATCTGCAGTGTGACGTTCTACCAAACCTTGATTTGCAGCGTACGCTAAATCATGCTCTTTGCGACCTTTGTCGAGGAGATTAATCCCATTATCACCACGAGCCAGATGCCGGTTTAGTTTTGTTCCAGGTGAAGAGAAGTTTTACCAAGGACTATGATGTTCAACTGGCTGTTTACTGAAAATATCACTGCCACCTCTGATGTGCTTGCTAGCACTCATGTTACTGCATAGTCTAAGGTTTGCGAGCCCTGTTGTATATCAAATCGTGTGAGGTCATCCAACTGTTTTGTAATGATGGAATGCCAAGACAACTGGCTAAAGCCTTGTTCCCATGACATCTTATTTTATATTCCTCTGTGTAAAAACTCCCAGTATTTTCCTCAACTTCATTATCCCTTATGATGTAAGTTGTCAGGTTTGTCTGTTACACTCCGCACACTGTAAATGCAAGATAAGACTTTTCAGTTGCCGTTTTGTATTTTGAAATATGCAGCAGGTCACCGACATTGAACTTATGACTGCGTGTATCCACCATCTTAATATAATTGTATGCTGCACTTAGAAGTCTACTGATACGTACATTAATAGATCTCATCTTAATCGTAAAATGTTCAGCTCAGTTTTACTCTCCGAGAATATCTAGCCATGTGTATGAACCACGCAAATTAAATCGTATACGCATACCTGTTTTAATAGCTTGCTTTCATGAGTGAAGGGTTGAGTAGTGGTTTATTAAGTATTGCTCCATCAATAACTGGAAATACTTTTACTAATATTCATACCTGTGGTCAGTTTGCGTGTTGTCATGACACCGATTTGACCCAGTCTGTGGCAATCGTTCAAATACCTGCACAACTATCTACGATCAATACAATATACTAAAACTTTCTATTCGATTCTGAATATTCTCTCACATCCACAAGATCGGCCTGCCACAAAACATCGAAAGTACGTGTTATGCACTGGAACGTTTTGCAAGCAGACCTGTGGAGTTCATTGACCACCATCTCCATTGTTCAATAACACTTCTTTCTCGAGGCTCTGAAATGATTGGTATTATTACATTTGTGGGAGCTGTAGTATCGTAATATAGAAACTACAGAAGTATTGTTTTCAACTTGTCAAGCTGAGTGCCGTTGCCTTCACTATGTACACCACTTAACGCTTGTGTGGTAATGGTTGTGCATTTAATTGACCTCTTGGAGTGTTGATTGACGTATGTGCATCAGTTATATGTAATATTTTAACATATGATCTCTTCCATTTTAGCAAATACTTTTTGGGGTTCAAAGCTTTTAGGAGTATTAGTGCCACTGAGATGGGTGTCTGCTCAAGCTCCATGTGCTCCTGCGTGTAAGGTGACATTCGTTAACATATAGGTAACTTTCGCAGCATATATGGATGATCTAGACTGACACCATATGTCGTATCTAATTCGCTAACGCTGTGACAGTTGATGATATCACTGAAAGTATATCCTTCTTCTTCTTTAACCTCTTTTTCTACCAGCATCCAGCGCTACATGTGAGAGCTGTTTAATTTTTCTGTTACACTTCTAAGTTTCTCACAGAGAGACTCTTCACGCTCCAGGTATCCCAGTTTTAAGGGTCATAGTTTGCGACGCATAGCTTTTCGTGCCTCTATGACTCTGCGTTTGGTCGACATGCTGCTGCATATTAAATAGACTTGGTGATCGTACGCGTCTTATATACTCTGGTGATGGGTTGCTCACTTTTTTAATTCTTCTATCTCAAATTCATATCAGTGAACTTTTTCATTAATTTCCCCCATACAATTCGTCTTTCAAAGTTATTCGCTTGATAAATCCATCCAGTTCCATTAATAGTGCATTTACAGTTCTGTTGACTCCTTCAATGTTTTCCTCCTATATGTTTTACTTCGCTGGGTTATGTCGTTCAAATGCTTCACCTTAGATTCACCTTTCGTGACTGTTGCCTTGATGACGCTATCCAATCCCATTAACCTTATGCTGATTGCTAGCTCACCTCACTGGATTCTGTTATTCAGCTAAGAGCCAGCTTCCGTTGCTGCTGGTTTGATAATGCTATCCCCGCCACTGCCCAAATTTTTATAAATAATCAGCATTGGCAGCCGAAGACTTCCGGCATAAGAAGTCAGCCTCATTCTGCCAACGGCCTTGTCACAGATGGCGGAGGAGCGGATATTGGTTCAGGGCACTCTCTTGTCCTAGGGGTGGGAAATTGCCCCTAAAGGCGGAATAATCAGCAATGATCAACGACATGAGGATGCAGAAGACAATGGAAACCACTGCATTAAAGACACGTAACGTGTATCCACAGGACATGTGGCCTGTAATTGAAGAAGTGTCATGATGATCTCTCCATTGGCAAAAGATTCCGGAATAGTCCCCCACTCGGATCTCCGGGAGGGGACTGCCAAGGGGGAGGTTACCATGAGAAAAAGATTGAATAATCAACGAAAGGATAACGTTCTACGAGTCGGGGCGTGGAATGTCAGAAGCTTGAACGTGGTAGGGAAACTAGAAAATCTGAAAAGGGAAATGCAAAGGCTCAATTTAGATATAGTAGGGGTCAGTGAAGTGGAAGAAAGACAAGGATTTCTGGTCAGATGAGTATCGGGTAATATCAACAGCAGCAGAAAATGGTGTAACAGGTGTAGGATTCGTTATGAATAGGAAGGTAGGGCAGAGGGTGTGTTACTGTGAACAGTTCAGTGACCGGGTTGTTCTAATCAGAATCGACAGCAGACCAACACCGACAACGATAGTTCAGGTATACATGCCGACGTCGCAAGCTGAAGATGAACAGATAGAGAAAGTCAATGGGGATATTGAAAGGGTAATTCAGTATGTAAAGGGGGACGAAAATCTAATAGTCATGGGCGACTGGAATGCAGTTGTAGGGGAAGGAGTAGAAGAAAAGTTTGCAGGAGAATATGGGCTTGGGACAAGGAATGAAAGAGGAGAAAGACTAATTGAGTTCTGTAACAAGTTTCAGCTAGTAAGAGCGAATACCCTGTTCAAGAATCACAAGAGGAGGAGGTATACTTGGAAAAGGCCGGGAGATACGGGAAGATTTCAATTAGATTGCATCATGGTCAGACAGAGATTCCGAAATCAGATACTGGATTGTAAGGCGTTCCCAGGAGCAGATCTAGACTCAGATCACAATATAGTTGTGATGAAGAGTAGGCTGAAGTTCAAGACATTAGTCAGGAAGAATCAATACGCAAAGAAGTGGGGTACGGAAGTACTAAGGAATGACGAGATACGTTTGAATTTCTCTAACGCTGTAGATACAGCAATAAGGAATAGCGCAGTAGGCAGTACAGTTGAAGAGGAATGGACATCTCTAAAAAGGGCCATCACAGAAGTTGGGAAGGGAAACATAGGTACAAAGAAGGTAGCTGCGAAGAAACCATGGGTAACAGAAGAAATACTTCAGTTGATTGATGAAAGGAGGAAGTACAAACATGTTCCGGGAAAATTAGGAATACAGAAATACAAGTCGCTGAGGAATGAAATAAATAGGAAGTGCAGGGAAGTTAAGACGAAATGGCTGCAGGAAAAATGTGAAGACATCGAAAAAGATATGATTGTGGGAAGGACAGACTCAGCATACAGGAAAGTCAAAACAACCTTTGGGGACATTAAAAGCAACAGTGGTAACATTAAGAGTGCAACGGGAATTCCACTGTTAAATGCAAAGGAGAGAGCAGATAGGTGGAAAGAATACATTGGAAACCTCTATGAGGGTGAACATTTGTCTGTTGTGATAGAAGAAGAAACGGGAGTCGATTTAGAAGAGATATGGGATCCAGTATTAGAATCGAAATTTAAAAGAGCTTTGGAGGACTTACGGTCAAATAAGGCAGAAGGGAGAGATAACATTCCATCAGAATTTCTAAAATCATTGGGGAAAGTGGCAACAAAACGACTATTCACGTTGGTGTGTAGAGTATATGAGTCTGGCGATGTATCATCTGACTTTAGGAAAAGCATCATCCACACAATTCCGAAGTCGGCAAGAGCTGACAAGTGCGAGAATTATCGCACAATCAGCTTAACAGCTCATGCATGGAAGCTGCTTACAAGAATAATATACAGAAGAATGGAAAAGAAAATTGAGAATGCGCTAGGTGACCATCAGTTTGGCTCTAGGAAAAGTAAAGGGACGAGAGAGGCAATTCTGACGTTACGGCTAATAATGGAAGCAAGGCTAAAGAAAAATCAAGACACTTTCATAGGATTTGTCGACCTGGAAAAAGCGTTCGACAATATAAAATGGTGCAAGCTGTTCGAGATTCTAAAAAAATTTGGGGTAAGCTAGAGGGAGAGACGGGTCATATACAATATGTACAACAACCAAGAGGGAATAATAAGAGTGGACGATCAAGAACGAAGTGTTCGTATTAAGAAGGGTGTAAGACAAGGCTGTAGCCTTTCGCCCCTACTCTTCAATCTGTACATCGAGGAAGCAATGATGGAAATAAAAGAAAGGTTCAGGATTGGAATTAAAATACATGGTGAAAGGATATCAATGATACGATTCGCTGATGACATTGCTATCCTGAGTGAAAGTGAAGAAGAATTAAATGATCTGCTGAACAGAATGAACAGTCTAATGAGTACACAGTATGGTTTGAGAGTAAATCGGAGGAAGACGAAGGTAATGAGAAGTAGTAGAAATGAGAACAGCGAGAAACTTAACATCAGGATTGATGGTCACGAAGTCAATGAAGTTAAGGAATTCTGCTACCTAGGCAGTAAAATAACCAATGACGGACGGAGCAAGGAGGACATCAAAAGCAGACTCGCTATGGAAAAAATGGCATTTCTGGCCAAGAGAAGCCTACTAATATCAAATACCGGCCTTAATTTGAGGAAGAAATTTCTGAGGATGTACGTCTGGAGTACAGCATTGTATGGTAGTGAAACATGGACTGTGGGAAAACCGGAACATAACAGAATCGAAGCATTTGAGATGTGGTGCTATAGACGAATGTTGAAAATTAGGTGGACTGATAAGGTAAGGAATGAGGAGTTTCTACGCAGAATAGGAGAGGAAAGGAATATGTGGAAAACACTGATAAGGAGAAGGGACAGGATGATAGGACATCTGCTAAGACATGAGGGAATGACTTCCATGGTACTAGAGGGAGCTGTAGAGGGCAAAAACTCTAGAGGAAGACAGAGATTGGAATACGTCAAGCAAATAATTGTGGACGTAGGTTGCAAGTGCTACTCTGAGATGGAAAGGAATTCGTGCCGGGCCGCATCAAACCAGTCAGTAGACTGATGACCAAAAAAAAAAGAAATGAATTAAAAACTGAACCAAGTACAACTTTATCTGTGCTTTGTCTCACTGAAGTCCTCTTTCCTTCTGTCATTGCTTGAATTATGCAGAAATGTTTAGTATAACCTTGTGTCTTGAAGTGAACCACCTACTTTAAATGCTATGCTTAGAAAAAGACTGCTGGAAATTTATTTAATTCGGTCACGAAAGGGTTACATTCAGATGGTCCCGTTTGAAAAAGATAACGGGGTTTGCATTATCCCTAACCTATTGTTTTGGGATCCTTGAGTATGTTTGGCTTAGATAAGTGACATTGACATTTAATGGCGTCCGAAATATAAATATTTCCGGAAATCATCCTAGTTTTCCATTGTGACATCATCAAATATGAGTTCGCAGTTTGGATTTGCTTTTTCGCTGAACGTCTGGTGTGTTACTCCACCGATACAATGCATAATCCCCCGCAGTAGCTGATTTTTGCTGAAACTGGGTTTTCGAAAGGATATATATATATATATATGCTCTAAGCGGATACCCTTAGGATGTATTAACAGTGTTAGAACAACATTAGTCTTCCCGTAATCTTAAGTGTGTATGGTATCAAGAAGTAACGATTCGTTCCTTTTCTCCTTCTTCTGGTTTCCAGCACCATCACTGCAGGACCATTCGCTTATTACAAGTCTCTTGTGACGGGGATACCTCGTCCACTCGGCCATGATAATGACTATATGCTGTCATTGGCATACAGTGTGTTTCACGGAGAACACGCACACATGTAGCCCTGTAAGTTTTGTTTGTCAAAACAACAGACTTAAACACAATCGCAGTTCAGTGACTATATTGACACACTTGGCTCATACGCCCCTGCTTCTATACACTCACAACATGAATTATAAAGCTGAGTGACGGTGTCTTCTGATGGGAGCAGATTTTGACAAAACCACCTCCACCAGGTTACTCCAAAATTCTCCATAGAGCTAGTGGACATACGATTGCCACCCTAGTCGATAGTCTATAGCATACTTTATAAATTATCTTGTGTACATTAGATTCTGTAGCGTATGTTCCTACAAATGTGTCTCCACTGTCGTTTAGTATTTTAATTCTTTCGGGGAAGTCTCCAGCTGTGGCTATGAGATCCCCCAGCATTATTGACGGCGAGTGCAGGTTCCCACGGAACAACGCTGAAATCTGCATTGACATATGACATAGCTGAAACCATTCATTTGCCTACAATATTACTATAGCACCACGAAAGTGGGGATTTTAAAATATAGCCTCTAGATAGAAATCTCAGCCCGACATGTTTACCGCCGATGTTGTTTAAACTGTAGCTAACGTCAAACAACGTATTTTACTGTGTCATGTGGCTGCTTCTTCACCTCCCCTGCAACGCAGCTCAAACGTCTTCATCTTTTGCGATTTCTCTCACGAATGGGTGAACTTTTCGTCAGTTGCTGTTAATATACAATATTTTCAGTAGTGTATGCAAATTTTAAAAACAATTACAGTATAAAATACGAATCGGTGCCCTCTACTTCCGGTTCATCATCAGAACGAACACCATTATGATCATTTTTGTTGTGATGGCGCTCCTCGTGATGGCAGTTGTGTCTACCATTACCTTGCTATCAATGGAAAATAGTGACTGCACAACAAAAGTGTGTGCGAGAAAACTACTTAACGCAGACATTATGGATATCCCTGAATATATTAGGATGATTCAGCTAGAGTAGTATGATTTCCGAGCATAAGACAGCAATCGTCTTATTGCCTATTACACATATCCTCGTGGCTGAAATCTCGAAATAACTGTGAAGTACTTTGAAACATTTATACGAAACATACTGAAAGATGTCGCAGTTCGAATGCTGTAGTCTATTACTTGTTTGCGACAAAGGTTATACCCTCGCTATGTGACATTTCATATGGGTTTAAGTTACTGTCTCAAGTGTTTGCAAATTATGTTCTTCCTCCTATGTATAAGCCTTGCAAAAACATTGTGATTTGAATGCATGTTGCCAGATCGATCAACCTCCTCCTACTAGACTTCACTGAATTTGTTGTAAAAAGGAAGTAAATGACTTTTTTCTTCTCATAGTATTTTGTAAGCAATAATATGTGCGCAGACATGGCAGCTTTGCAAGTATGTGTTTATATTTAAGATGCTACTGACTAATCCACATCTTTTAGGGAACTGTTATTTCCTGCTTCACTGAGGCAGCTGCGCCTCGCTGTCACTGTTCGTTACTGAGCTATATGTCCCTGTATGCAGCCAGTTATTGGATCACCAACAAGCAACAAGCCTACTGGTCTTAACACACACTCCTATTTGATTCTCATCCACAAGCGATATCAGCGGCAGAGGCGTTGGAGGTGGCACTGGCTGTGGTGTTGTGGGCAGTGTTGGTGGCGATGATGGTGGTGGCGCATAAGTGCTGACTCTCAGTAAGAAGCTATGTATTTTTTGTGGGTATTTGTATAGAACATTGGGGTGTGCGTGTTAACAACAGTTTTTGGAGGAAACACATTGTGTTTTATTGGTATTTAATGTACAAATTACACTGTGTAGTGGCAGCACAAAGTTTTGCAATTATTTTTCTTCTGTATGTCTCTAATTCATGCCTATAGGCGCCATTACCCACACAGGAATTCCTTCAGTGAATTCAGCCTGTGCAGACCTGAAAAGTTCTACACCTATGCGCTTTGGTATAGGAGGAATACAGGCATTGATAAACTGTTCTAACTGGTACATAGTATGACTATTTTTGTTCACATAGTCAGAAAGATAATAGTATGCTGCTTTTACATACGGATGCCAGTGGCACATTCATTCTGTGGAGACGATAATGCACAGTACAGATGATCTAAATTCACAACACTTGAATGTTATACGCACAGGCTTGAGTCACATGAAGTTAATTATAGCATTGCCACAACGTACATCTCAAATACTGAGACTTTATGGCCATACATATGAACTTCTTTTTGGAGTATGGAATGTATCATATTCGTCCTTCATGTTACACCTCATCATATTACACAATTAATCCTACTCAATCCATGAGTATAGGCGTCTTGTACATTTTCAACTTCAGTCACCATGCAGTAGTCATTATCTGGTGATAGACCTACATTAACATATTTTGATTCACTTGTGGTCACGTTTGAAGCACTGGCAAACAGTAGTACTCTTCGCCAACTTGCTTGCAGCTTATTGGGCTGAGGTAGCAGTGGTCGTAGCAGCTGCTCCTGAGGCAATGGTAAAATACAGTAGAACAAAAGATGTGACACTGTGACACTGTGACAAACAAAATGTGAATGTCCTTGTCCAGCAGTTCTGCTACTAGAAGATCAGGGCTGCATTGTACTGTTGGAACATTAACAAACCACAAGTATAACCGAATAAATAATATTTGTTAAGAACACAGTTAATATGTACATTACTATTCAATACTCACTATCTCATCTAATAGTCACATTCCTCATACGCCTGTGGGTGGTTGGTGGTCAGTAATGGCATTTCATTCTGTAGGTACAAATATCAGGTCTTGAAGGAGGAGGGGGCTTTGGCAGCTGGATTCATAATATAATATGGGGGGGGGGGGAGGAGAGATCTTATTTGCTATTGGCCCTGCATTTGTACTATTCCAGGAGGATGAGTTGTGAAGAGGAAATGGGAGCGGTGGGATGGGGAGCAGATGAGGGGAGGGAAGGGGAGGGGTGACCTTGATCAATTCTCCAGAGAGAGGGGAGTGTGGGGTGACCCTAGTGTGTACCCTGACGCCAGAAGTGCAACGTGGTACCAGAAGTGACAGGTCATGCATGTCTATTCACATTGACTACATTTGAACAAAAAAAAAAAAAAAAAAGCGAAAGTAGGCCGGTGAATGTAGATACTTTTTCTGTATGATATCTGACCATGTTGTGTAATGGTAACAAATAACGCATTAACGAATTTCAAGAAATTTTTTCTTGATGATTGGGCCTGTTGTGAGTACATGTCTTGAAAGGACATTGTAAGTAAGACACCAGTATCACTGTATAAAATATTTATTGATTATTAGGACACTTGTTCGGAAGATTTCAATTTTCAAGTACGTCTACATTGTCCTGACATAAACATAACATCTGGTGGGATTACATCTGATGACTGTTCTCATACTTCATGTGAAATTGTAAAATATTGATTTCAAGTCGATTTTTTACTGTTTTAAAAAGGGTCATAGTATTTTGATATAATATTGTAGATATTTCCTGTGATTTTTGACAGTTCACATCATAGATGTTTTCGATATACATAGTCAATACCTGTCATTAAGTATCGTGCTACTCACATACAATACTAACCGAGACTATAGTTCAATTCTTTTATCTTGGCGGTTCGCGCATGCCCGTCCAGACGCGGGAGATTGCTGCGTTGCCAGTTGTACGCGCCAAGAGAAGCAGCGCCATAGTATAGTTCATAAACTTACGTTTATGGGGGAGCGCGCAGTTTATGAAGTAAAAGCCATCACGGCCGCAATAACCCTTTTGCTGCTACAGAGACGTGCTCCCCACATTCCGCGATGTGCGCGATTTTGTCATCATTCCACTGTTCGCCTGTGCAGACACATGGTTTTCGACTGCTTTGACACACTTTATCATTCGATTTCACAAAAACTATTTGGCCCAAAAATTTGATTTTTGCACACCTTCTTGACTGATACCTTCCCCCCATAAATGACTTAATTTTGTTTCGATGTTCAACGCAGTTATTGTGCAGCATTAGATGAAGTAAACCAGTGCACGAAATTTTTAAGAGTTTGCAGAGGTAAAACTACATAAAGTATACTTTCCGTATGGTCGATTTTAGTTGCCACTAGAAATTTCAAAAAATTACATTCAAACGAATAAAATTCGTGAAGTAAGACACTTCGATATTGTTTCTAAAATAAAGAAAATATTAAGCACTGATCAAGGTTTGAACACAGAACCTTCGGCTCGGTAGCCTCGCACAATAGCCATTACGCTAACGCAACTCGCCATTCAATGTGCCACCCGGAGGACTTTAAAATATCACGCAAAATACCGACAAACACTGTTGGTATGACTATGAATTACTCACGTTTTGTCGAAGTACAATAGGAAATAAACACTTACCGCTGTTCTTTATTGCGAAAAAGCGGTTAGTGAGAATGATACAAACACCTTTCCTTGCTATCACCTTAATTAGGAAGCTTATTGCTTGTTTGGTTTAATTAATTAATGGAATATGAAGCAATTGGTATAAAGAATGCTTTTTCCAAACTTTCTATAAAACAGTCTGCTATCAAGACATTGCTTTTGTTCAATTACTTTATTTATGACTGAACGTTTCTAAAACTGAAGACACTCGTCCGTGCTCTGCACTGCAGTCGAACTCTGGCAACGTCGTTCTCTGTTCATTGGCTGCCTGTGTTTCGTGACGTCAGATGCGCAGAACGAACCCAAACTCGGCCGCCAACATAAATGACGCGCACTTTAGTAGAAGCGATATCTTTATGTTGAGACGTGGTACCCTTACAGAACATGCCTGATTTGTGTCCTCAACAAACGCCCCAATGTAGATGGGATAAACAGATTCGAAATTCCGTTTCAGTATCTCGAGTCGGCATAAAAACATAAAATTAGGATCAGTGACGGAAACATCAATTTTCTGTAAAGCAGTCTCTCCCTTATTAATGTTGAGTATATATCTTTCTTATTAATCTGATATTACCTTATGGAGCACATTTCGTGTAGAGAACGGATAGTCACTGCCAAACTGATATATAGCTACCAAATTTCAAGATGAACAATTCGTGATAGTCAGAGTTCACAGTCGGCTCGTCTTTCGATGAGTAATTTTTCATACAATACCCAGTAAACTGCCTATATCTAATTATCTACATACGTGTGACGGTTTCCCGTCTAATAAAAGATTCCTAACAATTATTGTCTTCACAAATGGCACGACCATGTGAGTATGTACGTATGGCAATCGTCCTTTGGTGGGTTAAAATATGTGGTAGTATAATTTTCGATTAAAAGTATTACTTACGCCTTACAGACCTACAGTGCAGAGTAATAGCTAACTGTCATATGGCTTTATTGACGCGGTGTTGCTTTAGAAATATTTTTGTCCCTTACTTAAAGGCAGAAGACAGAATTTCCAAGACTCAATGGGCACTAAAAGAATTTGTGTAGATATACAAGGACATTCGCACTATACAATAATGTTTTTAAGGTAAAGAAACTGAAACGCTAGTGTAAATTACGCATTTATCATTTATACTATGTGAAGTAATAAAATCAAATAAAGCAAGACAGGTTTTATTCATAAGGTACAATAGAATAAATATTTCGTCAGAGACAAGCGCTAATGTTGTTTAGTGGTTTGAATAATTACAATAATATTTTGGAACGAGTTGGACTGTTCCTTACATTTCGTCCGTACAACACTGTCAGTCACTTTATACACTGCTTGTGAATCGCAGTATTTGTGCTTTACTTTCTTTTGATATCCTGTCGTGTGTGACAAAGATGTGCGGGAAAATATTAATACGTAGTACTATAAACTGCTAACAAGAGATCTGAGAAACTAAAATAAAATAGTTTCTGACAGTCACGTGATCTTCAGATAATTAAAAGCTTCTTACTCCCTAAGCGTTCATCATTGGGCATAGTCCAAGAATTCGACAGTTGTCGTTGAGTATCCAAAAGAAATGAACCTACGGAAAATAGAGTGACCATTACGACACTAGTGTAACATTCAGTGTCAGCGTGAATCACCTCCGTCAGTACACGGGACGAGCATGTAAGACTTGAATTATCGTGGAGCGTTGGAATCATTACTGAAGCTTTATTATAGTCGCATAAAGCGGAAAAAAATTAGGATTGGAGGAAGATTAGGTTACAAATGCAATATTTGTTGCAACAAATAAGTACCAACACAGAGAGAATGGAAAAAAATGGGACCAAGTCTGCGGTTCAACCAGTTACTTAACGGCAACAATTGCTGTCTAAAAAGAGCAGAAGAATGCCCCTGGAGCCTCATGAAAGATTGATTGCAGTACACGGGACACGGCTTCGCATGCAATCCGAAGCAGTGAGCGAAGAATTTCAAATGAAAGACAATATGGAGTAAGGCCTGGGACGGCCCATTACCGGCGTACACGGACCACCAAGGCGTGTGCTGCGTTAATTACGGCGCGAGCATGGCGGGGTCCTGAGACTGCGTCTCCCAGCCTCTCTCCAACTGTGGCAGCCACGTTCCTTGTTCGCCAAGACTTCTGAATAAGCAACACTATCTCGTCCGTAATGTCAGTCCCATGACTTATTAAAAAAATCTATTAATAATATGAAGACACGCTTTTGTTCTATCTGTAAACGAGTTTCGATGGTTATACCGTCATAATCGAGTGGTTCCTTTGTCGTTTACATCTTGAACTATGTGAGTTGTGTACGTAAGTGATTATTACGACAGATAATTTAAAAATGTAATGAACAACCTCACGTTTACGATGAAATTAAATCATTACTTAAAGAAATTTTTCAGTCTTCGTTTCGAAAACTTCTTATTTGCCAACATTGCTAGGAAGGATACGACGATAACTGGTTGCGACTAGTTAAATGGCCATCTGTAGATGTCAAAGTATACGGGAAGCTACAGGCCTATATTCATAATATAAAGAATAGACGAAGTTAATCGCTCTATAATGCTTGTGAGGCTACACACCAGATAATAGAAAAGAATGTCTACATCGGTTACTAAAGTGCTGCTCTCCGTCACAAACAACTCTAGAGGAATGTCAAATCGCCATCCATTGGCTCTAGTTATAGGTGCCACTTTCATAATTTTGTGTACAAAATACTGCAATGTGCTCTCTATCTAAATTGAAACTACCGAATATATATTTTTATGTATTACTTTTTCCACGCTGTAAAAGTATCCTACGTTTACCGAACTGTCACCTGGTGGCAACTTTAGTGAATCAAATGTCGGTGCACACAGTACCGGTCAGCCCGCCTATCGCCTTCAGTAGGACAGGTTCTTTCCATATCGTCAACAGACGTGATGGCTAGCTATGGTGCCTCATATCGTTATGACGTGTCTGTTATACCGCAAAAGGTAATGGTGCATGACGCATACTTAAACTACACATTTTGAGATAAGTGTAATCTAAAAATATCTTTGTACACAGCTCTCAACCGATGACTTTGGATTATTTCCGTGTATGCTACGGAATTATTCCACACGGGACTGTGACGAAGTGTGTCCCTTTAACAGGAGACGTGGACACTGCTCTTTGTTATGTGGTATGTACCCTTACAACTGTTATGGAACCATTAATATCTCGTCTTTTCTTTATATCGTTTATTCAGATCTGATGAAGGCCATCTAACTCGTAGAAACTAATAATCATTGTATCCGGTCTTACGCTCCTGACAAATAAAAAGCTTTCCAAAGAAAGACTGAAACACTATATTTAAAGATCTCCTCCCGCAACGCTGCAATGCTACGTAATTAATATACGAGAAGGGTAAAAAATAAACTGCATCTCTCTGTTGGTATCGATGACACTGGAAACAGAGTAGAGGCTCCGATTAAACAAGCTTTTACTGCTTTTGAAGCAGAAGCAGAGAATGCAACTGTTTACTGTACTAATGTTCACTAATGTAAAAAAAAAAAAAAAAAAAAAAAAACAGTGCTAGAGACTAGCGTCTACATTTTCTGTTGGATGAGTAGTTTACACATTTTTGGTCCAGTGTGTCTACTCCCCCATTGGTGCTGTTGTAGAAGGACACAATTTCCAGTTTCTCTGTCACTTCATCCACTCTTTTTGAGATGTGCGTACTGGGTAATAGTATTACAGCTTTGTTCTTCCTAGGGACTACTGACAACAGAGTAATTTTACCACTGGATCCATAAAGAGAAGAACCAACAGCGCTATTCTTAGAAAGCAGTTGGTATTTCTGGTTTATTTATATTTAGTGTACTTACATATGTTGAGCCCTTGCCTTAAAGTTCTCTGATCAGATCTACTGAGGAAAATCAATTGACAGCAGTAACAATTTTGTAACTATTTACAAATGGCTGGACTAATCGAAGAGTTGATTGTGTTGTGGCTTGGCAAGACAGCCAAGCCACTATGAGGAAGCCGAAAGGCACGCGTTTAAGCTCACGCAGGCTGGCGTGAGGTCTGGAACAGGTAAAGTAATTGAGACTAGCAAATAAAGTACAAAGCTGCTGGAATACTTAACTTTAATCCATGATTGGTAAACATCGGTCTGACGGTACATGCATCACAAGATAAATAGCAAATGATAATGGCGCGTTGCTAGGTCGTAGCAAATGACGTAGCTGAAGGCTATGCTAACTATCGTCTCGGCAAATGAGAGCGTAATTTGTCAGTGAACCATCGCTAGCAAAGTCGGCTGTACAACTGGGGCGAGTGCTAGGAAGTCTCTCTAGACCTGCCGTGTGGCGGCGCTCGGTCTGCAATCACTGACAGTGGCGACACGCGGGTCCGACGTATACTAACGGACTGCGGCCGATTTAAAGGCTACCACCTAGCAAGTGTGGTGTCTGGCGGTGACACCACAGATTGCGTAGGAACACCAAGTACTCTTTCTTCATTGTTCAGTTCAGCACCGTCAAAACCCTTACCAGCATATATGTAGGTATTGTATAACTATGGTGTGCGTACATCTGTCAGACACAGGATTTTTATTCCACGCTTGGCAGGCTTTTTGGGCAAATACCCTTTGAAGCCACATCTGCCAAGAAATTGTATGAACATTTCATCTACGGAAGTATATTCTCCAAGGGAGTACAATTTCTGACAATTACAGATGAATTTGGAGAAATATTCCGAAATTGGTGCCAATTTGTCTTCCTTCTTCCGTATTTCTCTTGTTTCAGGGTCACAAAATCACCAACAGAGTAACAAGAGTTAAAACCGATTTACTGACATTGCGGCTCTAAATATAGTTCTTCCAATGTAGTTGTTAGAGAACAGTGATAGCATATCATCGTGTCCAGACTTAAACAGGTGGATGTTAGCATACAAAGCGCGGTAATTACTTTTATTTCATACAGCTAAGTAAATTTGTGGTTTCTTTGCCGATGTACTTCAGTCCTGTTTCCGGACTGTTCCACTTCAAGTGTCTCATTTCCTAATCTGATTCCCTTAGCATCACCTGATTTAATTCTACTACATTCTATTATCTTATGGTCAAATATAAGTTACCGAATTTTTCTGTCAGCCATCTTCATTAAGCATGGAAGTGGTGGAATGCTCCAGAGACAGCTTGGGAAATGTCATTCATAAATTCTCCGATAACGCCAGAATGATAGCGAAAGATTCCAGTCTTTCACCCGTGAACTAGGTGAGGCATGTTTTTAGAACGGGCGGCAGGCACAATAATTATTAATCTTTGCACTGTTAAATGTACTTTTAGAAAGTGATTTTGTGCAGTTGGTGAGATGATTACACTGCCCATACGGATATCATCGCGTTAGCAAACCGTTTCTAGGATTCGGGGAGGCGCTCTGGTCCCGGAGAGAGCCCTCGCGGATTAACGACCATGGATGGTGTGCCAGCCAGCCAGGATGGCAAAAGGATGACGACTGGAAGGGCATCATCCCCACCTTTGACCACTAACATTACCAAATCCAGATTATAATGGTGACCCCATTAAGATAAGGGATGAGGTCAGGAAAAAGAAGAAGAAGCTGAAACAAGCAGTACGTGAGAAAACCGTATTGGATCTGCTGGAAACAAACATCTTGTCCAAAATTTACGAGTCGGTTAAAGCAGAGACAGGAAACAGCTACTATATGACTATTACATTGTCATAGGTCACTGGTGTCGAACGAAAAGTAGTATAAGGTAAAACATATTTCTGCTTATCAAGTGCAACAAGTGAACGACTAGAAATTACTTAAGCAATCAATCGAAAAATTTCAGTGCTGAGGAGAAAGTGGAGGATATCAAGAAAGTGGGGGATATCAAGCACACATTCAGACGTTTATGTCATGAGAGACAGCAAAAGTCTGATGGATCAGTTATACTTTAATATTAGTGTTGGGAACATTTTCCGCATGGAGAGAGAGCTACATAGCAAATTCAAACAAAACGAATATCTGTCAGACAAACACAGGCCGACCGAAATCAAAACAGGCTTAAGAATACAATGAAAGCAACGTTCAATGAATGCGAAAAAGAGATCTTATCTATCGAGCAGCCAGCAAAACGTTAGGAGCGTAGATCTTTTGCGTCAACACCAATGGAACATCGCTCCACGTGCTCGTCGCCTATGATGGCACTAAAAGGGAAGACAGTAAGGTAATGGCTGGAACACTAAACTCTCTCTTCCGAAATTGCAACACTGATGAAGATCACAATGAAGTTTCTATTTGTAAGCGTGACTCAAGTACATATATGAGAGCTTCAGAAATAACTGAATATGAGGTCAAGTCACTTGACAGAGCAAAGGTAAGTTGATCCGATGTGATGAATTAGTAAGAAGATACTGATTATAACAAGTATCTATAGCTCTTTCTCTGTGGCAGTATAGGAACACCCGACAGGGTAGTAGCAGATACCTCAGGGAAAAAAGACCATGTGTAGCGGTGTAGCTAGCCATCGAATACAATAAAGGCAAGTGTCACAATTTATCACATACTTTTAATTTGATGTGTAACAGGCCGTTGCAGTTATCAGTTATCATTCTGTGATAATAGCTACGTAAGCGAAGGTAGAGCTTCCCAACTGCCACAGGTTGAATCATCATTCTCTGAGTTACCGCTGGATGAAATTACTGTCTGGAAATAAATATAAGGATCAGGCTATTTTACTGTATGTACAAAGGATAAATAAATGAAAAGAATATATAAATATTATCCAAATAATATGATTTTGAAAGGCAACAGCTACTGTTGTTAATAATAATAAGACGTAGCTTTATGTGTAATTGAAGAATCTTAATTAACTCACTTCTTCCGTGATGTTGCTCAGACAGGGTAATGTGCTACGCTCTTTTGTGTAGGCAATAAACATTCAGAATTATTAACTGCATATCATGCTGCAGCATTACTTAGAAATGCACTTAAAATTATTTTATTTTACTTGTTTTTCCTTATTTTAGGTTGATTTTGTTATTTCATTTCTTTTGGAATAATTAGCCACCATGTGCAGAATAGTCAATATACCGTTGACGGACTTAACTGAATTTGTGCTAGGTAACCAACAGCAAGGTACGGGGAAGGAAAGTTCGTTAAACGTGTTATTGAGGGAAATATTAGTGCAGAGATAAGATTTATGGGTTTCTCGTTGGAAGATCTGTCGTGGAAGATGGGAATTTTTTACAGATCTGATCTTCCTATCCTTAAGGAATTTAAGGCTTTACAGTATTTAATGCAGATTACATACAGCTTAATAAGCCGTTTACTAAACAACACGAGATAAAATAATCTAACAACAGAGAAAGAGACCTAATAATTAAATTTCACAAGAAATTGAGACCTTCCTCCTATTTATTATATTTTATTCATATGTTTATTTAAATCCAAGTCTTCGTCTGATGCCAGCTGCTGCAGGCACGTTCATTCTAATACAAAATTAACATAGCATTACTACGAAACATAGAATTAACAGCAGAGCTGAAACTAAAAATAGTCATAATTTTAGACATTGGTGCAAATCAATATGGGAAGTAAAGCGAATACGAATTTCTCATTGTAGCACGAAATTCATTTTCACAGTCATTCAAACTGTTTTTAAGTGGAACGTAGCGTGCTGGACGCAACGTTCCCTATTGAAGTGCATTTCAATACATCACGAGGCATCCTGTGCATTGATGAGACTGTTTTTTGTTGAAAAGTACGTTATGTGATTAAGAGTACAAGAGGAAATTTTTTTATAGTTTTCACCTACCGGACAGACGACAAGTGGATTCGCTGTTTCGCAAAACTTTCTGTATGCCGAGGGATTACTTAGATAATACAGAGAACTGCTTGGTAAAAACATTACACAAATAAATAATAGTAATAATAAAGCAATATTAATATTAGAAATCGGCAATTAATCGTCACACTTTTGTATTATTTTCCTTTTTATTTCTATAAAATCTTACTCTAAAGCTCTGAAATTGGCAATACTAACATCTTAGTCCTATCTAAGCTCAACATCGCATTCATAACGGAAGGATGCTGTTTAATTTTTCAGAGAAAAATTGTTCAAATGGCTCTGAGCACTATGGGACTTAACATCTGAAGTCATCAGTCCCCTAGAACGTAGAACTAATTAAACATAACTAACCTAAGGACATCACACACATCCATGCCCGAGGCAGGATTCGAACCTGCGACCGTAGCGGTCGCGCAGTTCCAGACTGAAGCACCTAGAACCGCTCGGCCACCCCGGCCGGCTTTTCAGAGATGTGTATCGTGTGTAGTGAGCGGTACTCAGAAATGATTGAGCAGTGTAGCACTAGCTTCTCAGATTATTAAATAACTTCTTTGTGAAACAGTATTCGACACTACAGAGAAACTGGTTGATGTGGTGTTCTTTTGAACAAACGGACTGATGGGCAGAATGGAAACTCAGTTCACCATTCAGCTATCCTAGTTTAGGTTTCCCGTGATTTTACAAAATTACATTAGGTAAATACCACGATGGTTTCTCACAAAAGGTGACGTCCGACTATTTGCCCCACCCTTGTTAAACTAGGACTGTAAATACGTAAACTGAGGCAAAAGGAAATTATAGACATTGGCCGGGAGCATGCATTGATTTAAATCAATGGCGAAAGTTGAAAATCTATGCCACGCCGGGATTGGAATACGTATCTCCTGCTGACTAGGCACATGCGCTGACCACTACACAATTTATGTACACAGTAATCCGCGTAATAGCACGGACTATCCTAGCACATCTCCTATCGGACCCAAGTTCCCAATTTATCCACACACTACGAATGTAATCCCGTAAGAGTTCGAGCCTGGTATGCTTCGGCCTGTTGCCTTCAATGTCGAATATGTGGAAACACGGACTCCTGTTCTAGTAATGGTTTGACGTAGGTCTCTGGAACAAAGAAATTTACGACATAACTGGCGGATGGGTTAGATTGCAGGAGAGATGAGCATATCTTCCTTGTCTGATTATGTAGCAGAAATATGCAACATTTATGTGATTCCAGATGATGTATCAGAAGGAAATCAGTAAAATACTTTCAGGTAAGTGTATCCAATTACGTTTAACAAATGTTATATAAAACGTTGCAGATCCGCGTGAGAGCTCCGCTCGGCCGTGTTCACACTGCGATAGAGGATTCCAGTCGACCTTGCCCCTAATTTTTAACGCATTTCTCAGGTACATTTATGAAAATGTATAACCAATGCCTATATTAATCAGTGTTATATCACTTTACTTGTCTTTCCAAGAGTTTCTTAATGTTACCAAAGAAGCGTACACAGCTTCATTAAAAAAAAAAATTATTCACTTTATGGATTGATACGCGACTTAATAATAATGAATAATTAACAAAAATATGTGCCTCTCTATGTCCTACCATTACTGAAAAACTTATTCTGTGTCTTGAACCATTCACAAAATAAAAGCGGCGCAATGTCTTACGTGACTCACCATGTATAGTAACTAACAACGAAAACTTAGTGAGTTTTAGGACCTTTACCGCTAAAGCAGTTAACGACCCAGCTAACCAATATAAGTTTATGTTATCCACGATATTTGGGTCTGTCTACCTTCTGACTCTTTAAGTTAACTACTGAACTCTTTTGACACAGTGAAACAGCGGCATATCTCTGGATTCGTAAGCGAATAGTGTGTTTTCCACTATTAACACCAATGCTGACTGTCAAAGGAGCATTTCCAAACCTGACAATACCAGTCATCGAAGTGTTTGAGAATTTATGGTGTCTGTATGATACATTTTGTGGAAACTGAATATCTGTAATGTGCTGGGAGGAATTTTTTTCGGTTTCTCTGTTTTTCTTAAAGTATAATTGCCTTTATAAACTGGAAAATAGTATGTACTTTACTGCGTAGATTGTCTGTTACTATGAAAACTGCATACAAGACACGGTATCTGTTTCCTTTGAGACCTTGGTCTTTGTTAACTGTGTTTATCGCGGAAAATGTTTTCTGCACTTAGTCAGAACTATTCTTTCTCTGATGCTGACGTCAAGGTATTATAGTTTTTTCGCTTTTTCTTTGAGATCTCAGTAGAAGTTTCGATAGTAAGTAGTTTCCCGTTCTTTTTCTAAAGAAACCTTAACGTCAAATGGAAATAGTCCAAGTCGTTATACAGGCATTCCTATCTGGCATTGTATACGGACCCGTCTTTCTGAATAATATTTGCGCTACTTCACTCGATATCGCATACGTCCACCAGTGCCAGATGGCAAAGTGAAATAACTTGTACTATGTGAGAATACTAAGAACTTCTAATTTAGGAGGGAAAATACATCACGTTAAAATGATAGATATTGCGATATTCGGACAATTAAAAATAATATATGTAAGCCTCATTCAGTGGCTCGCTCTAGGTTGGTCCTGGGTTCAAGTCGTGGTTCGATGTACCTTGTAAATGTGGTAGTTTTGATGTTTTTTGGCATTGTCCTCTGTGCCTGCACTATAGAATTATTGCACAAGTTCACGTCGCTGGCTAAATTCTAGTAGTTGTTATCTCTCACAAATTTGTCGAATTTTCATCATTTTCAGACTTTTGCACATAGCAGAACTGATGAGGTTTGAGTGACCACTTCTTTACGTGTTTCCTGTTGGTTTCGGTCTCGGGATCTTCTGACACAAATTATGTGGTAATTTTCCTGACATATCACCAACATGAGTCGCTGGTGTAGTCAAAGGCTCACCCTCCATTGCTGGTGGTGGGCTAGAGTCAAGTCCGTGGCCGAAGGTTGTATGTATCTTTCGCATCAACATCTGAGGGCATTTCCCCTGGTCTTCACCGCTGTGGTTATCCCTAACCACTTCGGTGTTGGCAACCTAATGCGCGATTCACACGGAAGTGGCGCGGCAGCGAAGTAAAGTCGTGGCTTGGGAGGGACGTAAGCAACGCACAGTGATGTGGCGCTCTCAAATAAATGCAGGGCGATCGTGCTACCACTGCTGAATCGCAAACTTCTTTGCTGCGGGCAACAAGAAGCGGAGCGCAAAAGCGCTTAAATTAATTAGAGAGACGTAAAGTTAACATTCATCAGTGGATAGACAATAAACGCAAGGAGAACAAACAACTATAGTATTATGTCTTTTAAAATATGACGTAAGCAGTTGCATAATAACCGTTACAAAAACATGCAGAATGGCGTTTTACCTTATACACACCGCCTTCAACTAGAAAACCCAAATAGGTAAGTATAAAATAGTTTTCTTTGTTCTTCTGTAAATTTTGCCTTTTGTTAGTTGTAGTATTTCTGACTTTACAGCCATCATATTCAGTTACAAGAAGCATTTATTAGAGCAATTGAGTGGTCTTTCTTCGCGATGATGATGGCATTGAAACAGAGGATGACACGCGTAAAGCTGAAACACTAAACACCTTTTTCCAAAGCTGTTTCACAGAGGAAGACCGCACTGCAGTTCCTTCTCTAAATCCTCGCACAAACGAAAAAATGGCTGACATCGAAATAAGTGTCCAAGGAATAGAAAAGCAACTGGAATCACTCAATAGAGGAGAGTCCACTGGACCTGACGGGATACCAATTCGATTCTACACAGAGTACGCGAAAGAACTTGCCCCCCTTCTAACAGCCATGTACCGCAAGTCTCTAGAGGAACGGAGGGTTCCAAATGATTGGAAAAGAGCACAGGTAGTCCCAGTCATCAAGAAGGGTCGTCGAGCAGATGCGCAAAACTATAGACCTATATCTCTGACGTCGATCTGTTGTAGAATTTTAGAACATGTTTTTTGCTCGAGTATCATGTCGTTTTTGGAAACCCAGAATCTACTATGTAGGAATCAACATGGATTCCGGAAACAGCGATCGTGTGAGACCCAACTCGCTTTATTTGTTCATGAGACCCAGAAAATATTAGATACAGGCTCCCAGGTAGATGCTATTTTTCTTGACTTCCGGAAGGCGTTCGATACAGTTCCGCACTGTCGCCTGATAAACAAAGTAAGAGCCTACGGAATATCAGACCAGCTGTGTGGCTGGATTGAAGAGTTTTTAGCAAACAGAACACAGCATGTTGTTATCAATGGAGAGACGTCTACAGACGTTAAAGTAACCTCTGGCGTGCCACAGGGGAGTGTTATGGGACCATTGCTTTTCACAATATATATAAATGACCTAGTAGATAGTGTCGGAAGTTCCATGCGGCTTTTAACGGATGGTGCTGTAGTATACAGAGAAGTTGCAGCGTTAGAAAATTGTAGCGAAATGCTGGAAGATCTGCAGCGGATAGGCACTTGGTGCAGGGAGTGGCAACTGTCCCTTAACATAGACAAATGTAATGTATTGCGAATACATAGAAAGAAGGATCCTTTATTGTATGATTATATGATAGCGGAACAAACACTGGTAGCAGTTACTTCTGTAAAATATCTGGGAGTATGCGTGCGGAACGATTTGAAGTGGAATGATCATATAAAATTAATTGTTGGTAAGGTGGGTACCAGGTTGAGATTCATTGGGAGAGTGCTTAGAAAATGTAGTCCATCAACAAAGGAGGTGGTTTACAAAACACTCGTTCGACCTATACTTGAGTATTGCTCATCAGTGTGGGATCCGTACCAGATCGGTTTGACGGAGGAGATAGAGAAGATCCAAAGAAGAGCGGCGCGTTTCGTGACAGGGTTATTTGGTAACCGTGACAGCGTTACGGAGATGTTTAATAAACTCAAGTGGCAGACTCTGCAAGAGAGGCGCTCTGCATCGCGGTGTAGCTTGCTCGCCAGGTTTCGAGAGGGTACGTTTCTGGATGAGGTATCGAATATATTGCTTCCACCTACTTATACGTCCCGAGGAGATCACGAATGTAAAATTAGAGAGATTAGAGCGCGCACGGAGGCTTTCAGACAGTCGTTCTTCCCGCGAACCATACGCGACCGGAACAGGAAAGGGAGGTAATGACAGTGGCACGTAAAGTGCCCTCCGCCACACACCGTTGGGTGGCTTGCGGAGTATAAATGTAGATGTAGATGTAGACTGGCTGCTATGTTGAGAAACAGCGCGTCAAAATTATAAACTTCCGTTATTAATATTAGAAAGACAATGAATTTGCTTGCTTTTCACATAAACACGTCTCTCAGTAGCAGGCTATGATTTAATTATTTCAAAAGTGTTAATTGCCGGGGTAATAAGAAACAACAGCTAAAGGAAAAGGCAGATGAATCACTTCGGAGATCGTCGGATCGCACTTAACTTGGATGTCGAGCGAAGTGGTTCACCTGTAGGATCAGAGCCGGACCGGCAGTCTCGGAGGGCGGACACGTTATCTGCCGCAGTCGGTATTGATTAAGAAATTAATTAGCAATCTCTAGATTTTTCGGATATCTAATTGTGGACTACTCTGATAGTAATTACGCAAACACGCAGCTCATTAACCTGTTTATTTCCTGTGGAAGTGTGATGAAGGGAAATTATTTCCGATTGGACTATAACTGTGCAGTTTTTCGTATTCTGTTGACAAAAAGCGAGTTGCGTCATGTTTACACAAACCAGTTCAAAATTTAATTATTTTTACAGTATCAATTCCTCTCTAACAGTTGATTACAGCCTGAAGATAGCGGATTCATGACCTATGTGCTGTTTTCTGCGCTGGGGACAACAGCTATAGAAGACTGCAGGTTGGTGAACATTATTTAGAACTTGTGGTAGCAACTAGGCATCTCACGTGTACTGCAATCTTAGTGCAAGTGAGATCAGTGACACGGCATGTATGGTAACCTAGAGGAGGTATGAAGGGAAGAAATTTTCGAGGGAAGGGGTCTATTGTACACACATAAATCCCTCTCTAAATCTCTCTCTGTTTCACTTGACGTATGGTTACGCCTCTGTTTGGAAGAAAAGTTTGGTTATGCATTATCACGTACAATAGTATTAATAACTATTTATTGGCTAACATGTTTCGTTTAGTTACCCAGCGACGCATTGTCTAGCACACTGCGGTTGCGATAGTCTGAACGATTATTGACGTACAATTGAGGATACTTTTCTATTATTTCACAAATCTTTATGTTAAGCTCTAAATCACCTCGCGTTTAGACACTTCAAATTAACGAAAACAGTTACACGTCACTTGAACGTTACGCCACGAGTCGCTTTGGCGCGCGGCACTCGTGGCTATAAACGGACGTGGCGTGGACCATGAAGCGATGCGAATCTGTCCCGCCACTTCTGTGTGCGTTGCTTCATTTGTGAGAATATAAACCCGGAATCTTCGAACACAGACACCATTGCAGATTGGGACAGGTGAAGAAATCGGCCGTTGCGGAGCAAGCGCTGTGAGAGGACCACATAATAAAATTCTCTGAAACTCAGGCGCTCGTTGTGAAGAAGAGTTACAACATCCGCTTGTTCAGGAAATGCATATAAAATCAGTAAAGCCGCAACAGTCTCCGCAAAAAAGATGGAAGCCTCAAGGTTAATGGTCCTGGATTCCTGTGCTACGGCGAACAACCGTTGGAGGGCGCAAGGGGGGAACCACGGCAGTAATGACCTAGGAAAAGCTTTCATCTGTTGGCGCGAATGATACAGGCACTGGACGAAAATACTGAAACACTGCGAGAAATGTATGCTTGAACATAAATGGAAATGCCAGCCAAGCCTACAGGTTGCACTATTATATTTGACCACGAACAGCACCTGTGCATTGCTCTCAATATTTCACAAGTTGTCAGTCGTGACCAGGACAGTTGAATAGTTGTGACTGCATTATGTCTGAGCTACGTAAAATCGAGGATGGGCAAATTGTTGGTGCTCGCATGATGGTTGCTTCCGTAAGCAACGTAGCCGAAGTGTCTTCTGTTTCAAGAGCAAATATATCGAAGATTTATACCGCATACAGGGAAAGAGGAAAAACATCATTTGATAAGTCTCAGCGTGAACAAAAGAGTATGTTGACTGACCGTGACAGACGATCATTAAAGGGTATCGTGATGACTTCAGCTGACGTCCCTTTAATTTGATGTATGATTGTAAAATTTGCAAGTACCTAAAATGGAAGCAATACGCGCTAGTCTCAATTATGTATTCAACGTAGGAACAAGTCGTTTGAGGAATCGCAGTTGCAGACCCTGTCGCAATAAAGATTATAGGTCACTGAAGGCTTGGGACGACAAATAAGAGGACGACATCTGCAAAAGTCCCTGCAGAAATGAATGTCCCACAGAACTGAATCTTATCATCAAAACAACGGGATGGGAACTCGATTAGCTTGGAACTGCAGGGCAAGCTTGGATTCCAATACCATCCATTAGTGATCCAAATTTTCGTAACAGGAAAACGTGGTGCCGAAGCCACAAAAGCTGCACTATGGAGCATTGGAAGAAAGTCATTTGGTAGGATGAGCCTTGTTTCACATTGATTCCAACTTTTGGCAGAGTTTACGTCTGGCGTACGGCGTCGCATGCCTCCAATGAAAACTGCTTGCTCTCAAGACTGAAATATGGCGAGGGTCCGATGAAGATTTGGTCTGCCACACAGTGGTATTCCATGGACCCCACTGTTACTCAGCAATGTCTCATTACTGTCAAGGATTATGTGCAGTGGCGTAGCTTGGATTTCTGCTACCGGTGCGAGTCCTAAATTTTGCATCCTCCTCCTATTTTCACAACTAAGCAAAAAATAATAGTCATCTTTGACAGTGCGTTAAAACTTATCAAAAAAAGATAGGACGTTGCAATTTATTCTTCTTGTATAATGTTGCGAGTGCCTTCTGCGCTTTCTGATATGCTGAAAAAATCGTTTTCGAGGGTTATTTTAGGTGACGTATTTGTGTGATCTGTCAATAACGCTAAAGAAAGCTTAACATATTTAAGAGAGTTTCTACAAAGAAAATACGTACATTCATGCAGTGAGAGTAAATAATTCATAACATTCGAAACGTTATGGAATGGGCTATCATAGCAATAAGTTAAGCTGTCTAATTTAAGTTTGGGGAATACTTTTATGCACATTAAGTCTATAACAACCTCTCGTCAATAGGACATCAGTAGGCGTTTCCACTGCCCATTCAGCATGCGTATGGACAGGCAGGCTATACTTTTTGGCTTACCTCTTTCTGAAGGGCTCATTTCAGTTAAACCAGACATTGGTGGGTTGACGAGAATTCCACCACTCACATCAGCTCATCTAGGCTTATTAACTTATCGTAACTTTAGGATGAAGATAATAGTAACGAGTAGTTATGCCAAATGAGACACCAAGGAGGAGAGTGCTAGTAGCGTGGAGCAAAGCACTCGCAGCAGAAGGGGGAAGAGAGCCAGTGGCAATGCTTATACTGGGGCAAAAACCAGTCAATCGATTACCACAGCACTTGCTGGCTGAAATATTTAATCTGAAATGAATGTCCTCCAGACTAGTGATTTAGAAGACCTAACATCAAAACCTTTCAGAGTGTGGGGCACAGGCAGACAGCTTGAAGGTTATAGAAAACAGGTGGTACAATTTGTTTTTGGCAGCTCTGATTCGCGGAGGTAAGTGATTACGTATTAACTTAAACATGTCGTTGTCTCTTGGGGGCAGCATCTTACATATAAGAATGTTATAGCCGGTTTCAAGCCCCTACTAAATGTATATTTATCGGATGTGAGTACTACGTCGAGGATGCCATTTTCCTCAAACTCCATTTCCTTATGAAACTTATGCAGCACTATATGTTTAGAGTACAGTCCAGTTGTCATACCGCAATGAAAGATACCAATATCATAACTATTTTAAGACGTTATGTTTTATTTTTGACGGAGTTTTTTATTTAGAACATAGATAAATTTTTTAGCCACTGCATTTGAAGCAACAGTCTTTGTTTGTAGAGAAGAAAGACGTTCCCATTGTGCCTCTAATTATTCCAACAAATTTTTTTTTAATTTAGAATTTTCTGTTATGAATTTTACGACCAGGGTTTTTGAATGATTTTATTAGCAGCATTTAATACGCATACTATTTCATGTACTAGATTTCACTGTTATCGATAGGCTTTCAGAGTTTGTAAGTCATGAACTATTTTTGTCAGTTATGAGACATAAACTACTAAGCAAGACTTTTTGCACCCAATCACGTGCAGTTTTTGTCAGTTCATTTTTCAAGGCTATTGCTTTATGCCTGCTGTTGATAGGAATGTTCAACATTTTAAAACGGTTTGAAATTTACTAAACTTGTTTCCGAGAAACTGTAGGTTATCTTACAGAATACATTACATTTTTCAAGTGTGTCGTAGACGTCTTTCCAGTATGTATGTCGCAAAAACATTTGAAAGCCTGAAAGCCTCCTACTCGTTTTTGAACTAAACTGAGTGCATAACTGATACGACCTCAGTGAAAATACGCTGTAAACATTCCCCTTTTCACACAAAATTTAGACTCAAGAACGAATACTAAACGATCTGACTTCGATCTAACTTATGTATTGAGAAGCAGGAAATGTTCACACAGAGCAACAAAACATATAAGGGGAGCTTGAACATATACTTAACTGAATGAAACACTGTAATCCCACCTATTAATACCCTGGAAGATCTACAAGCGATTTAGAACTCTCCCATGTAGAAAAGACGTGTGGCATGACAACGTAAGGCCACGCTTTCTAAATTGCAGAACGTATTCATAAATGGATCCGGAATACGGTAATCATTCCAGACATATTCTAGATTCACAAGTAGTCTGGTCATTAAAGGAACAACCAGCTAACATTATACTGACAAAGAAATGCAGTCAGAAAAGGTATCTGCGATACTCCGTAACTATTTCAAATGAATTCGAAATAAAACGTCGTCTTTATATTAAAACTTTATTCTGCGTGTTTTTTGCAACGCAAACTGTTTATTGTAATCGTCAGTGTCCATTTTTACCTCTTGTTAGATTGCCAAAAATAGCTACCTTTGTTAATCCCAACCTGGATATAGTTGATCTCAAATAACTTTTGATCAGTTTCAATTTAGGGAAGCTTCTCTCACGTCTGGCATTAGTTATGGCGCTTGTGAGGAATACTCTTAGCATTACAGCTATATTAGGTAACCCTTCTTTAGAGTTATCCGAAAAACTAAATTTTAATAAACTCAGTGGTACGGAATCAATAAATTGTTTCTCACAGCCTTTTGTAGCTGCAGAAGCTCGTAGACGCAAGCGTTCAAGTTTAAACACTTTTAGTCAATATATTGAGGAGTTTGGTCGGGGTTGCTTTCCTCAACATGTACACCCAGCGTTATTGCAGGCCTTAAGTAGAATATTTTTCGGCCAAATTCTGGAGCTGGTCGAACGTTTTTCGAATTTTAACAGTTACTCTACCTAATAAAGAAAACATTTCACGTTTTAAATCATCTTTGTGCGATAGTCCGGCATCTATGCTTCCATCGCCAGAACTGTACCTCTTCCTGGTATGTCCTGGAGGTTCACTAGAAATGCCAGGTTCTTAACACAACCTTTTATCGTAACTTAAAGCGTAGTCTACGAATTCCTCTCGCCTCTCTTCGAGTACCCCCTATAAGGCGTTTATTTTCTGAGCACACTGATATATGTTAAGTCCCTCCTTTTGCATATAATATTGTGCATCATTCACTATACGTAACACCGGTTGCCAAAGACCTATTGTAAGCATCCCCTCTACAGTTCATAATGTCAAGTCCGCCGGCACGGGAGCTCAGAGTGTTCGGTCAGAGAGCTGGCTGGGCTCTGAAATAAAAAAACTGAGTGAAAGGATCAACAACGAGCTTCAATGGCTGTCATGTGACGACCGCTACGACCAAATAGAACGAACATTAACGTGCAAAGAAAAAAAAAAGACCAAAGAAACACAGAAATGAAAATGCTTCCATCGCGACTAACAAAGTTCTTGCGCCCGTTCGTGTGCTCAGGCATTCCCTTAACTTCTCTAACGTTTTAAAAATGTCTTTGTAAATATTTCTTGTCATGTTTACTGTCTCACCTCTTGCGCTCGCTCGTGTACCCTAAATCCTCTTCAGACTCTCATCTGTAACAGCTATCAGAACCTCCCATCGGTGAGTGGACATAGGAAAGAAAGCATAACACCGCCCCAATGTGTCGAAATAAGTCACTGAAATCATCTCCACCGAAGCCGCATGCAAGCAAACTTAGGTTCAATGAGTGGTTAGTGCAGGCCACAAATTCTGCGTTAGGACTGAAGTATTTTATTCTTTGCTTCACACCTGTCTGTCTTTTAGCCATTGTAGCAACATTATTGTAAGCATCCCCTCTACAGTTCATAATGTCAAGTCCATCAGACATTCATAATGTCAAGTCAAGCGTACTTAGTATAATGTCACTGATACATTCGGCTTTTTGTTTTTTGTTCCAATGAAATCAAAAAAAGATTTCCCTCCTCGTACTTCCTGATTCTCAGTCATATCAGATCATAATACTTAGCTTGTCTGATCTTTGTGGGAAATATCCGGGTACTGTCGACTACCATGCAATAATACGTGGCCTTTTGAACCAGGCCGATAATTTTTATGCAATCTTTAAGAACAGGATCCTACATTACCAGTAGACGCACCAGTCCTGAAAAGTTGCCTCTACTGTCACTGGTTTCATCCTCCCTGTTGCCACGTAGCCCCAAATCCCGTTTTGACAGGAATTTTATTACATCAAATGTTCTGATTAAAATATCACGTCATTTTTTTAAATTTCTTTTGCCACTACTCCTGGATTTTCTTAATCAATAATCTATCCTTTTAGAAGACGTGCATCGACTTCCTTCCATCTGAAAAATTTTGTTGTATATAACAATTGTTGGCAGCTTCGAGGTTCAACATTTTACAAACAGCTGTCAAGTTTTGCCAATGAATGTATTTTATGGCCAACTTGAGCCTACTGTTTAAGGTCATAAATGTAACTGAGGTCACTTGAACCCAAATTATGCGACAAAAGTAACTGGCCCAAATAGTCGACTTTTGTATGTTATGGTGACAAATATTTAAATCAACGTTTTTATTTGGTTCACTTTATCAAACATTAAAGTGACTATTGATTAAATTGAAAAAAAGCATCAAATTTGAAAAAAAAATCACTCACCAACAATCTATATCTTTTGATGGTACATGTATAAAAAGAAGTTGAGGAGTAAAAGAAGCCGGACGGAGTGGCCGAGCGGTTAAAGGCGCTACAGTCTGGAACCGCACGACCGCTACGGTCGCAGGTTCGAATCCTGCCTCGGGCATAGCTGTGTGTGATGTCCTTAGGTTAGTTAGGTTTAAGTAGTTCTAAGTTCTAGGGGACTTATGACCACAGCAGTTGAGTCCCATAGTGCTCAGAGCCATTTGAACCATTTTTGAGTAAAAGAAGCAATTTTTCACTGTAACAAAGGAACCAGAACAGAGCCTCTATAGGCCAGTATATGAACTAACAAATCTATCCATGACAAAGACACTGCTGCTACCTATCGAAAAATCATACTCCTAACACTCTCATCACGAACTTGCACTTCTGGCACCGGACCGAAACTCTTATTCATTTTGTGCTGAAGATAGCCATTAGGCCTCAAGCACCCATAGTTGACGGTAGATCTGTTTCAGTTAAATCATACAACTTTATTTTGAACCATTTCCACTAGTCCAATTGCCTTGATACTCTGTATAAGTACCTATGCAGTCCCGATGACAATATAGGTATCTGATCTAATGAGCATACAGACAGAATTCTCCAGCTTGGTTGCTACCTGCCCCCCCCCCCCCCCACCCCCGCCCAACCTGGCCACATCTGTGCCACCCGAGACCATATCCAAACCCACCCCCCCGTCGCTATCCTCAACTACCACTGATTATCTGACTATTCTGGCTGATCTGATCCCTCCCATGGTACAATACTTGTTCCCCCACTGGTGGTGCTGTGGTCCAAGTCATCAGGTCCCCTGTCCACACTGCTCTAATCGTCCAGAACTTGTTTTGTTAGCATGAGGATCAATTGCGGCATGTCCCGTGGTCGTCACCGTCGCAAGATCTCATTATTATCGAACCTTTGTGATCAACTTCGGAAAGAAGGGTGCTTTTATCGCTATCCACCCCCCTCACTGTTACCAAAATCTGGCACTATTTTGCACTAAGATTGATATAAGATTCCTTTTGAAAACATTCGGGACATGTATTCATCCGTTCTGAAATGACTGGAAACTGTTATGAATTTCAACGGTGTTCCTACACCATACTAGGCTTGGTAAGGTGTTGCGTTTCTGGTGTTTCCATATTTTTGAACACCACCTGTATAATCACCTGCTGCGGCCTCCAGTCCACCACCAGAAATGGAGGGTGAGCCTCTTAAATGCCTGCCACTCGTGCTGGAGAGAAGTCAGGAAAATCGTCATAAAAACGTCGACCGTAGATCCCGGTACAAAAACCAACAAGCAATACGTTTTGTGTATTACTTTTGAATCTCACAATTCGTTCAGTACTCCCATGCAGTAGGTTTGGTTTCTAGCGGCTCTGGATCAGTCATTTTAACACATGCTCTACTATTTCCGTAACTTAATAGCTTTCTGTTTGTCGTTTTCTTCTTCACAACTGACAACTATAATTTTCGCGAGAGGATCGCAACATATGGAGAGATTGTATTTTTAAGGCCATTTATACGTTTTATCTATGACTGCATCATCTCCTTTACATGCAAATGTCAACCCAATAACGCAAGTTACATCTCACCTCTTTCACACAGGAATAGAATCGCGCACATACAGCGACGTACACGCAACGCCACACTCTAATACGCAGTTCCACACAAACATAAAAGCATAAATTAGCGTTCACACACACGCGCGCACATACACACACACGCACACACACACACACACACTCGCATACAGGTTATATAAGTATAATATTACACAAAATTTAGTCTTATGAAAATACAAAAATGTAGCAATGATCACAAAAGACACACAAAAACACATACATTAATACAAACAGAATACAAACTCAAGCACAAAACCACATACAACAATGTTGCGAAAAGTAGCTATGATCACAAAACGACACGCTGAAAGACATACATATATATAAATAAGAAAATAAAATACAAACTCAAGCATAAAACTATATGCAACAATGTTCAAATAACTGCAAACCAAACGGAAATGTACTTATGCAAAAATACGATCCCAGATTCACCATTAACTTAATGTATCTCATTATGTTATTAGTGTGTTTTCAGAAATATCTCTCACTTAAAGTTACCACACAATCAAGTAAGCCATGCAGAGAGATGAATTATACAATTGAAAACACTTTCTTTAACAGATACCCACCACTTACAGACCAAAACATGCTAACAAATCTGCGTCGCATTAAAGCAGTTACCAACATCGTGCTCAGCCTTATATGACAGTTGTGATGTGACCAACAAAGGCGGTAACTGAAGCGAAATTCTGAGCTAAATTAGATTAGATTAAATTAATTATTCATTCCATAGACCCATAAAAGAGGGAATCCTGCTGGGTGTGGAATATGCCAGATAAGCACATTACAAAAATATAATTAGAAAAACTTGAGTTTCATTAATTTTCATAATCCTCAGTCAATAAACAGTAAAATGATGTACATGAATTAAATTTAAATTTCTAATATTTACAAGTTTAACACTTAGATCTGCTTTCATTAGATCCATCATTCAGACATTTGCTAGTTACTTGGCTATTACAACCAAGTATTGTCAAAAATTAAAGTAAATTATTCATTTCAGTGATCCTCAGTTAAGAACAGTCTGATTATCTACAAGATTTAAAATAAAACTTCCACTATTTACAGACTTAAGACTTACATTTGCTTTCCATGCATCCATCATTCACACAGTAGGTAGTTACTTGGCTGTTACAACCAAGTATTGTCAAAAATTGAAGTATAATAAATTTTCATTAAATTGGTCTACTGCGCTTGTTGAGAAACTCAATGATGGAATAGAAGGAGTTGGTCACCAAAATTTCTATTAAGTTATGTTTAAATTGTGCCTTGTCTGAAACTAAACTCTTAATGGTTGCTGGTAACTTATTGAAAATATGCCTTGCTGAATACTGGACTCCTTTCTGGGCAAGAGTAAGTGATTTTAAATCTTTATGTATATTGTTCTTAGTCCTAGTATTGATACTGTGTACTAAGCAGTTAGTTGGAGAAAGAGATGTATTATTTACAACAAACTTCATTAAGAAATGAATATACTGAGAAGCTGTGGTTAATAAGCCCAGTTCTTTGAATAGGTTTCGACATGATGTTCTTGGACTTACACTACTCATTACTCTTATTATACGCTTCTGTACTCCAAAAAATTTTTCTCTGTTTGTGGAGTTACCCCAAAATATGATACCATATGACATAATGGAGTGAAAATTAGCAAAATGTATCAGTTTTTTTTTTTTACATTTATATCTCCTATGTCTGACATCATTTGCATTGCAAACACAGATTTGTTTAGGCGCTTTAGCAGTTCGTTAGTATGTTGCTCCCAACTGAATTTATTATCAAGTTGTAATCTCAAGAATTTTACACTCTCAACTTCTCCTATTTCTATGTCATCATATTTTATACACACATCATAAGGAAATCTCTTGGAAGTTCTAAACTGCATATAGTGGGCCTTTTCAAAGTTTAATGACAGTGAATTGGCTATGAACCACTTATTAATGTCAGTAAAAATTTGATTAGCTGCCCTTTCCAAATTTATATCTGATTTACTATTTATAGCTGTACTAACACCTCCGAGAAGTACGATGTTTTGTGTATTATGTGAAGCAATTAGTGAGAAGAAGTTTTAGGTTTTCTCCCTTTTAGAGACTAAGCGCAGCTGCTGCATTGATGTTGTAGAAATTACGACATATTTTGCTCATACATTAATGGTGTATTTTAACATTTTTGACGTTTTTGTATAGTCATTTCGATACAAATGTGGTGGGTGGTCTTTTCCAGCTTCATTTGAATGGTACTGATCACTTAATCACCTACGACTGCGCCATCTGATCAATTTCAGTTTGATTTGTCTTCTTCGGTAACTTTATTTCTAAGTTTTTAACCTGTTGGCTTTTGGTATGTGCCCATACAGTCATATCAACATTGAGCAGACGACATGAGAGTGTGCTCCGACAATTCAGAATATTCATTAGGGTCAAGCCGAATCCTGGTCCTAAGTTATATAGGCTTAGACTTATCAAGTGACGCTTTGTAGTCGGTTTTCGTGTCAGTTATGTGGATACGAAGATGAGGACAACACAACACTCATTCCACGAACGAGAAGAAAAATCCCGAACCGGCTGGGAATCAATACCTGGCCCCTTTGGCCAGCAGTCTTCCGCGCTGATCGCGCAGCTACCTAGGCAGGCAACATGTCGTATAGTTAATCTGTTGTGAAGTGCTTTTGTGTCCATCACACTGAAGCCAAGTCTGCAAGGCCGTTAGTAGCCCGAATTTGTGAATCTATCTGGGCACATCAACACTCGATCAAAAATGGTAATCGAATGCTCTTATAGACCGCCTGGGCCAAGAGCTGTAGCGGTAGAGCGTTTCAGAGAGAAATTGCAGAATCTTGTTATTAGCTTTTATGATAGGGGGTGACTTTAACTTGTCAGTAAAGCACTGCGAAAATCATGTTATAAAAATGGTGACAGAAACAGAGATTCGTGTGACATTATTCTGAAAGTTTTGTCCGAAAGCTACTCGGAGTAGTGAGACTACTTGCGAAGCTAACGTCTGAGACCTCCTAGCAACAAACAGACCTGAATTTATGGAATCAGTTAGCGTAGAGGAATATATCAGTAATCATAAGGCTGTTATAGCAACTATGACCACGGGTTTTATAAGGGATGTTAAGACAGTTAGCAAAAAGAAAGGACACAAACTGCGGGGTAACTGAGTAGTCAGCATCAAATATTCAGAGCTGAGGGCGAAGATGTGGAACACAAATGGGAAAAATTCAAAAGCATCGTTCAGTACGACCCAGACAAGTGTGTTCCGACAAGGTCTTAACGGATAGAACGACCCACCGTGGTTTAATAGCCACGTTATAAAACCGCTACGTAAACAAAGAGAGCTTCGTCACTGAACCAGCAGAAGTCAAAACCTAGCTGACAAACAAAAGTTGAACGAAGCGGAAATGAACGTAAGGAGAGCAATGAGAGAAGCGTTGAATGACTTTGAAAGAAAAATTTTGTCAGCCAGTCTGGGTAAAATCCCTAAGTGGTTTTGGTCTCACATAAAATCAGGAATCGGTTCGAAATCATTCACCGTGTGAACATACTAGTACCGAAACGAAAGATAACAGAGAGAAGCGCGACATACTGAATTCGGTCTTCCGAAATGGTTTCATCGCGAAAGATCGTAATACAGCATACGCCGAAATAGCAGATATTGAGATAACTGACAGTAGAATAGGAAAGCAACTACAACCGCTTAGTAATTGTGACGAAGCCGGCCGCTGTGGATGAGCGGTTCTACGCGCTACCTGCTACGGTCGGTGGTTCGAATCCTGCCTTGGGCATGGATGTGCGTGATTCCCTTAGGTTAGTTAGGTTTACGTAGTTCTAAGTCTATGGCACTGATGACTTAAGATGTTAAGTCCCATAGTGCTTAGAGCCATTTGAACCATTTTATAATTGTGACAAAGCAAGCTGGGATAATTTTAATTCCCCTCTTGTTTAGCCATCTGCTTCCTTCTATCTGTTGTTTCACTTTCTACAATTTAACATTAACATACGTGAACATAATCTGTATATTCGTAAAAGAGAAAAGTTGACCCTCAGTTCTGAAGGATTTAACACCAGATCTAGTTTTGTGTTAGTTTTATACATATGCAATTGATTTTCTAGTTTATTTTGACTATTCCTATTTAGTATCGTTTGTTATAGGGCGAAATCAGTAACTCTTTCGTAACGTAAATTCTACTGTTGACATATAAACAAATATAAATTCAGTAATAACTGTAAACATTTGGAAGACGAAACGCTAGTAATCTCAAAGTAGGTATTTAGCTCTAGTCAAAAACATGTTAGCAAATCCAGCCCTTAATTAATTCCAAGGTAATTAACAGTTTTGTCAGAAGTATTGTTTACGTAACTATACTTGTTAATTTCACGATTTAAACATGTAATTTGGCTTAACCCTCCTAGTAGAAGAAACTACTAAAATGAGACGTAATTTTTCGATGTATTCATTTAACTGAGTGAGTTAAATTTTAATTGTAATTTCTGTAAATTTAACTTCGAAGAATATGTAGTTTCAGTACCGATTACTGTGATTATATATAAGGGCTCGAGTTTTGGTCACGAGACACTCAGTCCGCGGTCGAGTTTCAGACGAGTAATCTGTGCTGGATAGAACAACAACAATGCTGCAAATTAACTGTGCAATACGTGTTAAACAATTAGGCCGTGTGTAAAAACAGTGACAGTGTCTGCTCCATACGCACCTGATTATTCTTCAAGACTGTGAACACATAGTTCAATTCAAACAAACACAGTCCGCCGGTAAAGTCATGACAGCCGATTTTTGGGATCGGAAAGGGGTATTGTTGGTCGACTTTATGCCTACTGGGACCACAATCTAAGTTTGACTGCTCGTAGATGTTCAACAAGAAACTATTGTAGCAGTATGTGAAGTTTCGCCTGCCAACTATTAATGAGGCTTATAAAAAGTTAAACAATAGTGCACTGGCCATATAACTATGTATTACTAGGGGGTTGTGAACAATGAAATTAAAGTACTGTAAAACGTAACTGTGCATATGTCAGCTGCATCATTTAAAGTAGTCAGTGATGGAATCCACAACCCATTTTTCAGCCAGTACGTCGACACCGAGGACAATCAACAACAAACGAAATAATTAAAAGCAGGTGGAAACGCCAGATAGTGGAAAGGCTTCCGGACCATAGAAGACACCTGGAAGTTTCTACAGAAAGTACGCGAAGGAACTTCTTCCCCTTCTAGCGGTAGTTTATCATAGGTCGGTGGGAAGCGAAATTTCTGATGATTGGAAAAACGCACAGGTCATTTCCGTTTTCAAGAAGGGTCGTAGGACAGATGCACATAATCCCATATCGTTGACGTCAATCTGTTGCAGAATTATGTAAAATGTTCTATGCTCAAGAATTACAACGTTTTTGGAGAATTAAAATCTCTCATATAAAAATCAACATTTATTCCGCAAACAAAGCTCCCGAAAAACTCAGCGAGCTGAGTTACACCATGAGGTGCATAGTGCGATAGATAACGGTGCTTGACGCCGTGTTTCTCGACTTCAGGAAATAATTTGACATAGTGAAATTACCGAGTATCGAATTATCTACGGCTGGATTCAAGACTTCCTTGCACATAGGACTCTTAACGGAACAAAATCGACAGATGTAATTTCCGGAGTATCCCAACGAAGTGTGATACAACAGATTATGTTTACAGTGTATTTAAATGATTACGTAGTATGCGTCGGAAGATATCGAAGGACGTTCGCAGACGATGCGGTTGTCTTTAAGAAAGTAGCAACGCCAGACCGCAGTATCGATTTGCAGAATGATCTGCAGAGGATTGATAATGGTGCAGGCTCAGGCAGTTGACGCTCAACACCAATACAGGTAACATACTGGGCACACACAAGAAAAATCGACTTCTCTGGAACTATACTATTAATGACAAATCGCTGGAAACAGGGTCTACCATAAAATATCTAGGAATAACTAACCTGAGCCACCTTACGTGAATTGACAACATAAAACAATAGTAGCAAAGGCTGATGCGAGACTGAGATTCGTAGGAAGAATCTTAAGGAAATGTTGCTCATCGACGAAAGAAATGGTTTACAAAGTGATTGTTCGACCGATTCTTGATTATTGTTCATTAATCTGGGACTGTTACCAGGTAGGACTGATAGAAGAGAGAGAGAGAAGATTCAATGAGGAGCAGCGCATTTCGTCACGGGATTGCTTAGTCGGCGCGAGAGCGTTAGAGAGATGTTCAAGAGACTCCAGTGGCAGACGCTACATCTACATCTACATGGTTACTTTGCAATTCACAATTAAGTGCCTGGCAGAGCGTTCATCGAACCATTTTCGTACTACTTCTCTACCATTCCACTCTCGAATGGCGCGTGGGAAAAGGGAACACCTAAATCTTTCCGTTGGAGCTCTAATTTCTCTTATTTTATTATGATGATCATTTCTCCCTACGTAGGTGGGTGTCAACAAAATATTTACTCATTTGGAAGAGAAAGTTGGTGATTGAAATTTCGTAAATAGATCTCGCCGCAAAGGAAACCACATTTGTTTCAGTGACTGCCACCCCAACTCGCGTATCATATCAGTGACACACGCACCCCTATTGCCCGATAACACGAAACGAGCTACCCTTCTTTGCACTTTTTGGATGTCCTCCGTCAATCCTACCTGGTAAGGATCCCATACCGCGTAGCAATATTCCAGCAGAGGACGGACAAGCGTTATGTAGGCTGTCTCTATAGTGGGCTTGCCGCATTTTCTGAGTGTTCTGCCGACAAAGCGCAGTCTTTGTTTTGCCTTCCCCATAATATTATCTATGTGGTCTTTCCAATTTCAATTGCTCGTATTTGTAATTCCCAGATATTTAGTCGAATTGACAGCCCTCAGATTTGTGCGATTTATCGTATACCCAAAATTTATCGGATTTCTTTTAGTACCCATGTGGATGACCTCGCACTTTTCTTTATTTAATGCTAATTGCCACTTTTCGCACCATAAAGAAATTCTCTCTAGATCATTTTGTAATTGGAACTGATCGTCTGATGATTTTACTACACGGTAAATTACAGCGTCTTCTGAAAACAATCTAAGGTGGCTGCTCAGATGATCAAATGGTTCAAATGGCTCTGAGCACTATGGGACTTAACATCTGAGGTCAACAGTCCCCTAGAACTTAGAACTACTTAAACCTAACTAACCTAATGGCATCAAACACATCCATGCCCGAGGCAGGATTAGAACCTGCAACCGTAGCGGTCGCGCGGTTCCAAACTGAAGCGCCTAGAACAGCCCGGCCACAACTGCCGGCCGCTCAGATTATCACCTAGATCATTTATATAAATCAAGAACAACAGAGGCGTTGTGCTTCAAGGAGTGCTTTACTGCTGAAATTACGAGAGAATACTGCCTGGGAAGGGTCGAACAACGTATTACTTCTTCCCACACTCATCTCACCAAATGTTCACGACATGAAAAATCAGGACATACAGTGACTTACTGTCATTCGTCCCACGTGGCACCACCCAGCGGAACAGGGAATGCAGGATCAATTAAAGGTACCAGAAGTACACCGTCAGGAGTGCTGATGTAGATGTAGTCTATTGATGATGAGGTGAGGCTTAGAAATTTATTTCTGTTTGTTTCATGGACAGCAATGATAAACAATTTTGTCGAGTTCATGTAATTGTCTAAGCCGGGCATGGGCAACCTTCGGTGTTCCGTGGGTGCGATTCACGTACTTACTTAAGCAGTGACGGCAGCTCTCCTGGCGCATTAAGTCAAAACTACAGCTTCCGTTACGTTAACGTATATTTGGTGATGCACCGAATCGAATGCCACCTCTTTTCCGACAAGCCACACCAACAAATTATACCTCTAAACATGCGTTTTTGAGAGTACATTTTATGTTCACGTAGATAATAAAAAAAACTTTTACCATCGAAAGGAAAGCGAAAACCTTTGAAATACGGCGATATCGCGCAAATCTAACATGGCGGACACTATAAACTCTCAAATTAGAAATTAAAATTTCAATTTTATGTTTCCGAAACTGCCCTGTTAGCTGTTGTTCAGCAACGTATTTCGTAGAACAGTGCCTTTTCATATTACATCCTCTCACTACATAACAAGCAAACATGTTTATCTTAGTATAAGGTCAAGAAAGAATCCTCCGTCCACTTCTCCTGGAATTGGCGACATTCAGTATGTACTTTCCTTTTCGTAATGCCAGATATTCTGCGGGTAAACTCAATAAAGACATGTGGAAACGCTTGCACAAAGTTAAAACACAGAGCTTCAGACGTGAACCAACGACAGATAAATAGTTTGTTCACCAAGTTATGGCTCCTGCTGCCGCTGCACATTTCGTGAGTACTGGATAACTTTCCTCTCAGTGTCGCCTACAACCAACGCCTGGAATCTATCAATGTGTAGCACAGACGAAGGCAGAAAACAGTAAATAACGTGAGTGTGTTGTCAGCACTAATCTGAAGACGAAAATACTTCTCCCCGCACGCCGAGGTAGTGAGCTGTTTTCCCTCTCTCTGCACGTACACACGGCCCATTACTTCGAGCTCAGAGTTCAAACGTATTTTCCTTTGTTGTTCAATCCAACGGCGGCGAAATGGCATTGCGCATACGTGGGGTAAGTAAAACTTAACGCTGGCCTGAGCCGCAAACGCGAGGCGAGCCCAGGTTAGGCCGAAATCGAAAATGCGTCCCAGGCGGTGTGCTATGCGAGCGCCTCGCTCTCTCCTCCACGAATTTCTTCGGCAGGCCAGATTGAAACCTATAGCGGGCCGCATCCGCCTCGCGAGCTGCCGGTTGCTCACCCGTGGTCTAAGTGATCAAGTCTGATAAGCCAAATTTAGTGATATATTTTACGTGTTTGGACGTGCTTTATAGTGTAGCAATCAACAAGGGTAATAAATAAAAAATTTACAGATGGATATTATCGACTGTAGACAATACATGCTCGATGTTATAGACACCTACTGAATATCGCCCTTATGCATTGTTTGACTTTCGAGCATGTATGCACTGTCTGATTCCACGGGATCGATTCTTTCATTTGACTGGAAACTACTCCTATGTCATATTATCACAGATAAAATTCGTACATTAGGGCAAATAAGACTAAAGCGCCGGCCATGTTGGCCGAGCGGTTCTAGGCGCAACAATCTGGAACCGCGCGACCGCTACGGTCTCAGGTTCGAATCCTGCCTAGGGCATGGGTTTGTGTGATGTCTTCAGGTTAGTTAGGTTTAAGTAGTTCTAAGTTCTATGGGATTGATGACCTCAGAAGTTAAGTCTCATAGTGCTAAGAGCCATTTGAACCATTTGAGACTAAAGCAGTGCGATTATCGGCCTGGATTAGGTGGGTCTAATTTGGAAGTCACCTGACATGAAAAAATTGACTTCTCATAAAAATCAAGGTGAAATATTTGCAGCGTTTGCCGTTAGATGCCTAACAAATATCGACGCTTATCGGAAAAAGATATAATTTGTCATTGACATGAACGTTCCCCACCCACATTCCATTGAATTCTTTTTCTCCTCTGTCTCACTTTCTTGCCTATTCATTACATTTACCAGTTAATTCTGTTCTGTACCAGTACTCAATTGTATATCGCTTTTGACCTGAACATTCTTCCATTTTTGATCTTTGAGTATAAAGAAATAAAAGATTTATTTGTTCATAACTTACTTCTGAGTTTCATTTCACTTGTGTTTTCCTGTAAATATATAGTCCTAAAAGGTCATATATTCTCAGAAAAACAGTCTTTGTGCAATATCAATACCGTGTATTTCAGCTTTTAATATATCTCTGTTCCTCCAGGTGCAGACGTAATATTCCATAAATGCGCTGTCATGTTACACGTAAGTAATTTTTATTTAATCCAAATTGGAACCTTTTGGACACGTTTTGGTTTATGACTTGAAACCTCATCTTAATTTTAGTGCACTCTCATTCTAGCTATTGAATTTCATTTATACTGTCATCTAAGAGATACATTATTAGTTTGTTTACGTGTTGAAATCTTGCTGCAGAAAAATTTTCCAGGATTTTTATATTAAATTTTGCCCATGAAAGTGAAAATAAACATAATTATTGGCACAGATGTGGACAACGGTGCTGCTTATCATTGCATTTAGGGTAAATTGACTGTCATGTGTAAGTGTGTGACAAGAAGCACAAGAGGAACAATGAAGCAATAGCCCGAGCTGGCTGTGATAACACTGGCCGAGAAACACATGTTGCTGGAGAATGAGCATAGTTAACGGGAACGAATTGCAGAGGAGGGTAAACAGGCAGCTTACTTTACTCGAAGGTCTGAAATTGACATTTGCCTGCCCGGCAGGTCTGTCTGAAAAGAGAAGGCGGAGTTCATAGTGTATGGTCCGCAGGAAAAATCCTCAGGTAGCTGTGGCTTCTGAAATGGTGTGCAACAAATATAAAATTATGTTTGATCCATTAATACTACGAAAAATCTAATCATAAGCTTTTCTTTTTATCTAATAGACTAGCTCATTGTAAAATTTGTCTGTTAAATGCAGTAGTACTACAGCATAAATTAAATTTATGATTATTCTCCTTGACCACCAAAGATACGAGACACAAGTCATACACAGGAAAGCGCCGAGCTGCCTGCATCTCAGCCAGCGCTACGTTAAGACTAGCGTCTACAGAGTAAGACAGACCGTATGCCTGTTGAGGTGGGTGGTAACGTGCTTGGCTTCCATGCGCTGGGCCCGACTTCGATTCCCGGCCGGGTTGGAGATTTTTCTCCGCTCGGGGACTGGGTGATGTGTTATCCTCATCATCATTTCATCATCGGCTGCAAGTCACCCAATATGGCGTAGACTGAAATAAGACTTGGCGGACGAACGCAACTGGGACATCCCGGCCAACAATGCCTCACGATCATTTCATTTTTTACGGCAAGGCCTTTTTTATACTTTAGCCACATGTCACTCAAATAGTTCCGAAGTGGACATCTTCCGGTCAACGCCAATTAAGAGGACGTGCAACTCCATTCTGTCAATGTCAGTGACAGCATCAGTTAGTAGCGCTCATTAACAGCAGTGTCCCAAGGCTACATCCGCTGCTGTCGCAGAGATGGCACGTAATTATTGTTATGTTGATTCAGGACTAAATCTGATTTAAAGCTGGATCAGTTTGGTGAGCCGGCCGCGGTGGTCTAGCGGTTCTAGGCGCGCAGTCCGGAACCGCGCGACTGCTACGGTCGCAGGTTCGAATCCTGCCTCGGGCTTGGATGTGTGTGATGTCTTAGGTTAGTTAGGTTTAAGTAGTTCTAAGTTCTAGGGGACTGATGACCACAGATGTTAAGTCCCATAGTGCTAAAAGCCAGTCAGTTCGGTGAAGTCCACATATCAGTTTCGTACTAAGGTTACATAGTTAATATTTATTGTAATAAATTATAGTAAATTTATGCTAATCTGTATTGCTATATGCCAGGACGAATCAAAAAGTAAGTTACACTAGCTCGCCGCGTGTCGTGACTGTGCCCAATATGAAGTATGCAATCGTAACTAATGACATGTCCGACTGGACAGGTAGTGCGGTATCTCGTCGTGTTGTGCGTGCAGAGCAGGCTCCGCTCAATGGCGCCTCAACTTGACGTTCACTCCAAATTGGAGGTGGGTGCAACAATCATATTTCCATGGGCTAAACGACTCTATTGCACGGACATTCATTGTGAAATTACTGCTAAATACTGTGAGCGTGCATGTATTGTAAAGTGGTGTAAGCAGTTTGACGCCGGACGCACGGATCTCACTGACAAATATCGCGAAGGCAGGTCCGCTGCGTCCTGTAGCGTTGCAAATGTTGACAGTGTGCATGTGATCATTAGAGGGGATCGGCGCATAACACTGCAGGGAACTGCCAGCATGCTCAACATTTTGTATGGCAGTGTTCACCTGCAGCTTCGACATCGTAAACTGTGTGCCATATGCAGTCCCCCGCTGCTTACCGATGATCACAAGGGACGATGTTTCCAATCGTCACTGGAATTTTTGGAACGGTATTCTGTGGAGGGAAGCGAGCTTCGGCGGAGAATCATCACAGGTGATGAAACGTGGCTCCACCACTTCACCCCCGAAACAAAAAGAACGTCGACGGAATGGGTGCACACAACACCACCATAACGAAACAAGACCAAGGTTCAACTTTCAGCAGGAAAGGTGATGACGACAGTGTTCTTTGGCATGAAGGGTGTGGTGCACGTGTAATGCCGAAAGACACGACAATAAACTCTGCTTCGCATTGTCAAACGTTTCACCGGTTGAGTAAGACAATTAAAGACAAACTGCTGCGAAACTTGAGCGCCAGTGTGATTTTGTTGCACGACAACGCAACATCGCACTCGGCGTGCCACACGTCAGAACTGCTGCAGTGATTCAAGTGGGAGGTATGGCAAAATACTCCATAAAGTCCGACCTAGCGCCATGCGGTTATCATGTGTTCGGCCAGATGAAACAATATCGATGGACGACGGTTCTCAAACGATGAAGAGGTAAAAGCAGCTGTACGCAGGTGGTTACACAGCGCTGGAGGTGATTTCTGCTCATCCAAAAGTGGTTTACCCGTTTCGAGAAATGTTTACAGCCTCTTGGAGACTATGTCAAAAAGTGAACTTATTGTGTGTTGTCATATCCGCGTTTCGTACTTCTGTGTGATTTAATAAATGTCCAGAACCTGGAAGTGTAAATTACTTCTTGATTCATTCTAGTATATTTGTTCAGCTGTCACCCAGCCCTATTTGTCCCTGTGACTAGATTGTATAGTTGCTGCTTGCTAGGGGGCTACTTCATAACAGAAATTAGCTTCAGTGGCAGTGGGTTCTCTTCGTGTCAACTATTTATGCTTGACAGCAATCGTATTTGGTGAATACAACATAAAAATTTGACGATGAGGTAAAAAGAGTGATACAAAAGCCTGTTGAGACGGTGAAAAAAGCAAATCCTCGCTAATGAGAAAAAAGCGAAAGCGAAATTTTTATGAGAAGACAATAGACTGACTACAATTACTAAAGCGAGATATTTTGTATTTGCTGTTTTGGCCACTAAATCGATTTCCTTTTTCAGGAAGACACCTCTGAATTTTGGGTTATTTTCAGACTTTTCTTTATTCAGAAATAACTCAACCAGACATATTGTAACCCTTATTGGCACTGCTACAACAGCTTCCCAAATTACAAGAACTTCTGATAGCTTAGCTGTAGAAATTAGAAGAAGAGAGAACAAATGTTCAAGGAACTTTCAAAATGCCATCACCGCTATTTCCGGTCTACAGCAAGAACTCCTTGTCAAACGGTGTCTCACGATTGGAACAACAGTTTATCACTCACAAATTCCCAGGGGATGTTGAGCGCAAAACTTTTCTTACTGCTAACGTGGGTGCGGAAATCTTTAAACTGATTCGACATCTGTTTCGTGAGGCGGATCATTTGAAACTACACAGAAATTAAAGCTAATCTAAAGTCTTATTTTGAAACTTAAGTGCTCATAGAACAAGGCATAAATTTTTCCAGAAAACACAATTACAGGAGCTCATTAGAGACTTCAAATTTCTGCGCAGACATCTACATCTACATCTACATCTACATCCATACTCCGCAAGCCACCTGGTGGTGTGTACGGAGGGTACTTTGAGTACCTCTATTGGTTCACCCTTCTATTCCAGTCTCGTATTGATCGTGGAAAGAAAGATTGTCGGTATGCCTCTGTGTGGGCTCTAATCTCTCTGACTTTATCCTCATGGTCTCTTCGCGAGATATACGTAGGAGAGAGCAATATACTGCTTGACTCCTCGGTGAAGGTATATTCTCGAAACTTCAACAAAAGCCCGTACCGGGCTACTGAGCGTCTCTCCTGCAAAGTCTTCCACTGGAATTTATCTATCATCTCCGTAACGCTTTCGCGATTTCCAAATGATCCTGTAACGAAGCACGCTGCTCTCCGTTGGATCTTCTCTATCTCCTCTATCAAACCTATCTGGTACGGATCCCACACTGGTGAGTAATATTCAAGCAGTGGGCGAACAAGTGTACTGTAACCTACCTCCTATGGTTTCGGATTGCATTTCCTTACGACTCTTCCAATGAATCTGAGTCTGGCATCTGCTTTACCGATGATCAACTTTATATGATCATTCCATTTTAAATCACTCCTAATGCCTACTCCCAGATAATTTATGGAATTAACTGCTTCCAGTTGCTGCAAGAAGGGGGCAAGGTCCTTCGCGTACTCTGTGTAAAATCGAACTGGAATCCCATCAGGTCCAGTGGCCTTTCCTCTTTTGAGCGATTTTATTTGTTTCTCTATCCCTCTATCGTCTATTTCGATATCTACCATTTTGTCATCTGTGCGAAAATCTAGAGAGGGAACTACAGTGATCGGCCGGAGTGGCCATGTGGTTCTAGGCGCTACAGTCTGGAGCCGAGTGAGCGCTCCGGTCGCAGGTTCGAATCCTGCCTCGGGTGTGGATATGTGTGATGTCCTTAAGTTAGTTAGGTTTAATTAGTTCTAAGTTATAGGCGACTGATGACCTCAGAAGTTAAGTCGCATAGTGCTCAGAGCCATTTGAACCATTTTTGAACTGAAGTGCAGTCTTCCTCTGTGAAACAGCTTTGGAAAAAGACATTTAGTATTTCGGCCTTTAGTCTGTCATCCTCTGTTTCAGTACCATTTTGGTCACAGAGTGTCTGGACATTTTGTTTTGATCTACCTACCGCTTCGACATAAGATCAAAATTTCTTAGGATTTTCTGCCAAGTCAGTACATAGAACTTTACTTTCGAATCCATTGAACGCCTTTCGCATAGCCCTCCAGACATTACATTTCTCTTCACGTAATTTTTGTTTGTCTGCAGGGCTTTGGCTATGTTTATCTTTGCTGTGAAGTCCCCTTTACTTCCGCAACAGATTCCTAACTCGTTGTTGTACCACGGGGGCTCTTTTCCATCTCTTATGATCTTGCTTGGCACATACTCATCTAATGCATATTGTACGATGGTTTTGAACTTTGTCCAGTGATCCTCAACACTATCTGTACTTGAGACAAAACTTTTGTGTTGAGCCGTCAAGTACTCTGAAATCTGCTTTTTGTCACTTTTGCTAAACAGAATGTGAAATGTGAAAAGATAGATCCTACAGTGACTCTCTGGGTTATGAGATACTCATTACGCTCTCGCTCGATAAAGAGTTAAAGAAACACCTTCTATGTCTGAGTAATCCATCATTGAAGGAATGTATGCCTTTTAACTTGTTGCTGAAACAGATGATGCACTCCAGTTTGAAGTGCGGTCATGATGGATCAACAACAGTCCACACAGACAGGTAATGAGAGTGTGGCCATGTGAGGCAGCAATCATTCTTAAACATATTCAGTAGAAGTTTAATTACGCTTAATGGTACGCTGTAATATTAGTCACAAGAGCAAAGACCTTTTTCTCGGAGATGCACAATGCACATACTGCAAAAAGATTCGTCATACATCCGAAGTTTACAGCACGAAACAACCTAGGCAATTTAATAAGGCATGAAAGCACACGAAAGTAATTTATAATTATAATACTGGTAATAAAAATTATGTTCAAGATGAGCATTATAAAATATCACAGGCAAAAAGTACAGTGAATGCTTCATTCCCAGCTGATGGCAAGGCTTTATCTGTGACTCTCTGGGTACATAAAGTACCACTGGAGTTTCAAATTGACATCAGCTCTTCCATTTCCCTAATTAATTTGCAGCTATACAAAAAATTGGGATCTCAAAAATTAACTCAATTGCAAAGTTTGTTATTTAGACACAGCGACCAACAAATAACGATCGCAGGCCAGTACATAGCGGATATTTCATACGAACAATTAACAAAACAGGGCAGAATTATAGAAGTTAATTCGCACAACGCAATAAATTTACTGGGTCATGATTTATCGTATAAAATGGGCTTCGCAGTCCACGAAGGGATGAATAACTTTCACACTTACTTTTCTAACGACGACTTGTAGCAACTGTTGCAAAAGCGAATACTATTTCTTCTGAAGTAATACTAGCATTAAAAACTACAGAACACACATCACACTGTGCCGAAATTCTGTAGATTACGCAATCTTCCATTTGCATTAAAGAAAAATGTAAATCAGGTTCTGGGTCGCCTTGAACAGAGTGACTTTATAAAAACGGTTACATGGTAAACTCCAGCAGTCCTGTTACAAAAATCTAACAGATGAATGGGGATTTTTAATGATTTTAATGTGACATTCAATGCACAGTCAATAACTGATCCATATCCTGTTCGGAAACCGAAAGGATTAATGTCTAAATTGCCTGGCGTCGTATTTTTTGCAAAAGTAGGTTTGAAGGAGGCCTAATTACAGATAACTTAGGATGAGGCAACACAGAGATTCTAGTTCATAAATACACAGTTTGGTCTTCATAAATATTAGATATTGATACCTGGGTTTGTTGGTGCACAAAGTTTGCTCCAGGAATTTGTAGAAAGAGCTATTTCGTGATTTGGATTGTGTACTTAAGATTTTACAAGCAACCAGTTTAAAATGTAACAAAGAATAGTGCATATTCTTTAGCTGAAAAGTTCAATAATTTAGGACATTCTGCCACGAGAAGGTATCAGAACAACTCTGCAAAAAGTAGAAGCAACGAAAAAACATCTGGCTCCCAAAGATATCAAGCAGTTACATGCTGTTCTAGGTGAAATCAATTACTGTATAAAATTTAGATATTACTATACAAAACTGAGATCACGATGCCATCAATGGGCTAACTGTACCGATGATTCGGTTCGACTTCTCTGTAGATATTGACAATAGGCTCATTCCATTCGTTATTAAGTGTAGCCTGTATTGTCAATCATCCGCCGTCTTAGTGGTAAGTTGTTTCTTGAAGACACAAAGAAACAGCGATAGAGAGTAAGATTTGCACTACGTTCTGAAATTTATTATATTAATGACTGAAACGTCATAGTGATGTGATAACAGAGCTTGAATTTCGGTAGCCATCATTGGAATGAAGGAGCAAATCATACCAGCCTATCATATTCACAATATAAACTTACGAGATTTGCTCGGAGACTAGGTATTGTTAAACAGTGTCCTGTGAGTTGCCTTGAATGAGCCACTTGTTGAATCTTAGGCCTAACTACGCTACTACAAACGTAATTTAAGTAATGGTGCTCATTATATGTTTTCAAATATTTAGTAGGTTTTTCTGTTAATCAGTTTCTTTGTTTTTTTTTACCTTCCAAGACGACATTTGTACTTTTAGTACTTTTAGCCTCCTTAGTTTCGAATACAAGCTGTTCGGTTTCAGACTCAGATTTTTTAAAAAAATAAAAAAACTCTTACGATTAAAAAATATGAACCGACTGACACTCATTTAGATCTGTATAGTATTTAACAATTATTCCACTATAGGCCATACATGGAAACAGCCTGGCGCACTGAAGGAAGCCTGTCGCCTTGATTGGGCCTCTGACATATGTTTTTATTTCTCAGTTATTTCATTAACAGTGAAACTTTATGAGTTCTGTGTCTACTGTAGTGAAATACAAAAATAATGTTAACATGACACTTAAAATAGAATACTTCTTATAATATCTGAAGATTTTGTACACACTTTCTTTGGGTAGCCCATCGATAACAACCTTCCACTAATGTAATGTGCAGCATCCGTAAATAAACCATTTTATAAACTCCTGTGTAAAGGAACGAAATGGGACAGCAACGATGACTGCAAATATGCATTTGAAAACTTAAAACAAAGTGTAGTGGACGCCAAATACCTCTCCGCATATGATCCAATTAAAATGTTGACTACTGCAGGAGATGGTTCGGAATACGGGATTGTGACATTGTCATATAGACGACAGGGCTTAGATAGTTCGATCGCGTTCGAGTAAATATACAGACAATTGTTCAAACGAACTAGTCAGGCTGAAAAAAACGTTCTCGCTATTATCTTTGTTGTCAAAATATTCCATGGATACATTTATAGTAAGAGGCTGTTTCTATTTGCGGATACAGGACGTTGGTAGCTGTATTTGGACCCGTTAATAATGTTCCTTCCAGAAAGGCTGAATGCTTTCAGCGATGGCGATTTTTATCCAGTTAAGATTATTACATAGTTTTCAGGTCCACATCATAATATGCAAACGCAGATTTGCTATCACGACTGCCAACAAGACAGCACAAAAATTTCTATTTTTCTGCTGACGTATATTTGGCTTTGGATTTCATTAATCAAGAAACTGTTAGAAATTTTCCATTAATTCTCATTTTGATGGCAAAACCAGTGCCAGAGAATCCATTTTTATGAAAATGAAATAATACATTCAATCAGAGTGCCCTTTACATAAAAGTTAATCAGTGAGACAGAAATTAAATCATACTGGCACATGAGACATGCTCTCTGTGTCAATGAAGGTACAGTCATAATGAGGGCAAATACGAGTAGTGTTGCCAGAAGTGCTAAATAAGAAAGTGCTTGAGGTGCTACGTCAATGAAACCGGGGACTTGTACCACAAAACTCACTGACAGAGAGCGTTGCTCCAGGAAAAGATAAAAACTTGAAATGATGCCACTTCTCTCGGAGGCCAAATTCCTCTTTATGCCAGAAGTACCAGTCAGTTCTTCTGCCACAAAATTTTCCGTGGCCGTATTCATCAGAATCCAGGTCACGTTTATACATAGACACTGCTGGACCATTTTCGGAAAGTTGAATTTTATTGTACGTTAACCGGGGGATTAGAAACGACGGAGAGGTTCCGTCGCCGCCGCAGCCGCAGTGGTCCACAACCCCACGACGACTACCGCAGTCCACTTCACCCCTCCGCCGCCAGACACTGAACCACTCTTTCAGGGTTGTTGTGCGGTTCGGCCCCCGGTGGAACCCCCCACCCCCAGAGAAAGTCTCACACCTGACAAGTGTAACCACTATGTTTGCGTGGTAGAGTACTGGTGGTGTACGCGTACGTGGAGAACTTGTTTGCGCAGAAATGGCCGACATAGTGTAGTTGAAGCGGAATAAGGGGAACCAGCCCGCATTCGCTGAGGCAGACGGAAAACCGCCTAAAAACCACTCACAGACTGGCCGGCTCACCGGACCTCGACCCAAGTCCGCCGGGCGGATTAGTGCCGGGACCAGGCGCTCCTTCTCAATCCGGAAAGCCGTGCGCTAGACTGCACGGCTAACCGGGCGGGCTTTCGGAAAGTAACTGGCTAATTGTCAGAGATAAAGTTTTTAAATTTCAGCGTGTGACATTACACCATCTGCAACTTCTATGAAAACAGCCATACCTTGGTATAAAAAATTCTTAATCAAAGGGTTGCTGACGTCAATAGTTGCGGACAACGAGACACAATTCTCATAGTGGAAGTTACCATTTTTCTATAAAAGGAATGGCATTGTGCATATATAAAATGTACTATTTCACCGTGAAGAAACGCACTAACTGAAAGATTTGTAAGGACATTTAAATTTCATACGACGAAGCTAACGCCACAGTACAGTGAGGATTACTAATATTCTTTCCGAGTACAGAGCCACTCCTCAGGATGCAATGTCTCCAGTACAACTACGTACATTCGTGCATCCACAGGACTGGCAAACACAATAGTTCAGGTTAAAGGTTCTCACAGTCGGTGGTCAAGTTCTCATTACAATGTACAAAAACTGTGGAGGACAGGCAACGAAGTACAACAGCTCAGAAAAATTATTTACAGAATCCAAGCTAATAAAGGTGTGACAACGAGACCAAAAAGAAAATGCAACTGCACTGCACGAATGTACTTATAGACGGGATTTCTTGGCTATTTCCTGTTACAGGCTCTCACGACTATGATTCAACGAGCTGCGGATAAGTGCCAGGGAGAAAAACATGAATGCACCCACCATATTTCGAACGTCGACAAGCACTGGGAAGCATGAAGTAATGAAGCATGTTTAATCAACTTACTCCCCCCAAATGGGGGGATTGTCTGTCGTCCATAGATCACTACCGTAAATCGCACATAACAAAGCCCTGAACTATCTGCATCTCGAGCAGCACTGAGTTAAGGCTAGATCCAGAGAGGACGCCATATGGCAAGGCCTATATTACGTTTCCACGATGTCCCTCACATTGTTACTAAGCGCACATCCTTCCGCCAAACGCTGATATAAGCGGACGCATGGTCCCACTCAGTCAGTCTCAACGACAGTATCAGTACCTCGAGACAGTATCAGGAACGTGTCTACAGTTGCCTCCAAGAAGACCCAAAATGGACTCTCTAAAAGTGATCGTAATTCTCGTTCTCTTTATTCACGAATAAATCAGAGTTAAAGCTACAATAGTGCAAGTCAACATTAAACTATTGCCACACACAGCAACATACTGAAGTTAATTAGTGTACTAATTCTTTTAATAACTAACTATAAGTTGTTGCTAAAGTGTTGTCATATAATTCTTTGGCTTTTGGCCAACCATATTTGGCCCTATGGCTAGGCTGTGCTACTTCTGCGTACAAGCAAGTCACCTAATAGCAGCAACTATTTTCTGTGGTAAGGGGTTCTCTTTCTGCCACCTACTTATGTCTTACACGAAATTGGTGAGAACAGTAATCTTACTTGACACTAATTATTAACAGAGATTGTTCACTACACTAAATGCATACTCCCACAGCAAATTTTTGCCTACATCTGACTTAAATACAATTTTTTTCTGTCTTTGTTGCACATAATTAGCATTTGAATTCGGAAGGTTAAAATGGTTCAAATGGCTCTGAGCACTGTGGTACTCAACTTCTGAGGTCATCAGTCCTCTAGAACTTAGAACTACTTAAACCTAACTAAACTAAGGACATCACACACATCCATGCCCGATGCAGGATTCGAACCTGCGGCCATAGCGGTCGCGCTGTTTCAGACTGTAGCGCCTAGAACCGCTTGGCCACACCGGCCGGCTCACTGTTTTGGGATCATTACTCCTCTTAGCTATAAGATACATTTCCCTTTTCTGTTTACAAGATATTTTTATCCCTTTAGTAAGCCAAGGCGTTTTACATGGTTTCTTACAATTATATTTCACTGTTTTCTTAGGGAAATTGTTTCCAAATATACTCACAAAGGTATCAACTGTCTTATCGATACCATTTATATGAATTCTGATCAGGTCCAATCCTCTTATTTGACGCTGACGACTACATGTTCCACGTGAAATTTATGGATCCCCTTCACGTTGAAAGATTACTGTCACGACATGGTTCTCAAGTCCCGTTCAAGCATCACGATAATTCCTTTAGTATGGTGTTAAACGCAGGTGCTGAAATTGACTATACCAGTGTTCGAGGGTTGAGCCTCTCCCCGGAGATAGATGACAACTTTGTAAAGGACGTATTGAGTCCTTATGGTAACGTGAAAAAGTCCATCGCGAACGTTGGTCTACACATCACAATGTCTTAGTGGAGTTCGTTCCGTGGAAATGTGTTAGAAGCGCAATAGTCCATCACATTTACAAGCGTGTGACTACCTCGTTCGTGTCGTGTCAGGAGGGAACCTGCTTCTTATGTAATTAAAATGGACAGGTTCTGTCTAATTACCCACGGTGGGTGTTTGAATTAAAGCCGACACTAGTGCAGCGTCTCAGCTTAGCGGTTGCTGACCTTTTTCCTTCCACTCCCGAAGTCGGACTTACTTCTGCTGCGGATCATAATGACCGAAAAGACAGTTCTGGTAATCGTGTAAATAAATTCCCGCCTTTGACTCCGCGACAGGCTCAGAATCCTATTGTCCACAGGACAGAACCTGCAAAAGTAAGAAACAAGAGACGTCGCACTCACGATAGTGAGGGTGACGATTGGACTATGCCATTTTCTGCCCCAACCTCCTCCGCATCGATTTTGTCCACTGCTCTTCTTTATGATACGATACCTCCCGGCCGGCCGGTGTGGCCGAGCGGTTCTAGGCGCTTCAGTCAGGAACCGCGCGACCGCTGCGGTCGCAGGTTCGAATCCTGCCTCGGGCATGGATGTGTGTGACGTCCTTAGGTTAGTTAGGTTTAAGTAGTTCTAAGTTCTAGGGGACTGATGACCTCAGATGTTAAGTCCCATAGTGCTCAGAGCCATTTGAACCATTTTTTTGATACCTCCCGTCCGTGGTATGGGAGTGACAAAGAAGTCATCTTCAGCACCCCTCCGGCTCGCGAAGTGGTTCCTTCCGAGCTGGCCCTTTGTCTTTGTGCCTCCCGTTACAGTCTGAGACGTGGCAATGTCCTCCTGCTCCGTCTTCAGCCACCGATGGTTTCCTGAATTTGCTGCCTACAGTAACTCCAGATGAGAACAAAATCAACGACAAAATATCACCTATAGCATTGGTGGTTCCACAGAATGCTTCCACCATAGTGACTGGACCTGCATTACATGTCTCTTGCTCTGAGGGGTAGTAAGCTGTGCCTATGACCCCTCCCACACCTCCATCTCAGAGGCCGCCAAGACACGCAGACGACACAGACAGCGTATACAACCTGACCGTGCGATGGCAAGTAAGAAATCAAAGAAAAAAGATTCCATTGACGGGGCTTCACGTCCGCCGATCTCTGACTCACCTGTGGACTCTCCAATGGACCACGACGCTCTACTGTCTACGTAATTCTGCTCAGTATGTTCCGTACATACCAGTATAGCCGTGGTCAATAATCCAAGCCTACACGTTCCTTTCCTTAAACACTAATCGCATGGAATCGGAATTCCGGGTCTCCTTCCTGGTTTTCGTATGATCTTTAATGTAGCACCCGAATTTTCTAAGGGGACCGCCTTATTCATCCGCGAAGGCATTCCTATTGGTAAGGTGGAAATGTAGGATTTTAGAAGAGATATAGGTTGTCAACTTTTTGATTTTACGTTAGTTCTTTTATATGCCCCGTCTGGCACTGGTCGCACAATGGATAGTCCGCATTTTTATTCAGAGAAAAGTTTTTATCTGTTGCGTTAAGGTCTTCCGGGTATTCTCTTGGGTTGTGATTTTAACTGTGTGTTGCGTCCCTCAGATCAACCTCCAAATTTTAATTTCTGTTGTGAATTACATGAACTGGTCCGCTCCTTACGTGTGAAAGACGTCTGGATATATAAATTTACCCACTTTACTACTGTACTCCGACTTCTAGTATTAGATTAGATAGGTTTTACATATCAGACTGCCTGCACGTTAGTAGTCTTATTGTTGAAGTCATCCCTGCTTCCTTTACGGATCACTGCCCTATGGCTGTAACCCTCAGTCTTCTACGGCAACCGGTCAAACTTTTTCGCATTACGTGGATGTTAAACATCGCTAACCTAGCTGCCCCTCTCTCAGTGACGTGATGCGTGCCGTGTGGGAGCGTACTATCCGGTCCACGGGAAGTACTCTTCAATCCGTGGCTGGTGGACACAAATGGCAAAACCGAGACTCAGACAAGCTTTGATACTTTTTTGTGCTGCCAGAGCGCGGGACTTTCGGAGAACTTATTAATTTTACTATTCCATCTTGCGTGAACTTTATGATGCTGCGGACCATGCTCCTCTGCGAATTGTGGAAGTAAAGGCGAAATTGTTGACCTAGAAGAGGATACAAATGGAAGGTTTGAAACTGCGATCCAAGCCAGGTTTCTTCGTGATTGAAGAACTGACGCCGAGCTCGTATTCATTCTCTCACGACAAATGATGGATGTATCGTAATGGCGGAAGCTAAAGTAGTGCGCGTCTTACACCAATACTATGTCGACGTCTACGACGTCGATCTGTTAGGCCTGAAGAAGTTTATAAACTTATTGTGGGTTCATCTTCTCAAATGTCCCCTGATCTGGATAGACTCCCCAAGGAATTTTATGTGCGTTTTTGGCTTCTTTTGGGTGCTACCTTTACGTCCCGTTTGAATGAAGTGTTGGAGGGGAGAGTAGTGTTGACCTCATTGGAAGTGGGGTAAAACGTTTTCATTGGACTAAATCAACAGTCGACGTCGCAATAATATTTGTTTATTTTGACCGGTTTCGGTTTACGTTAAAGCCATCCTCAAATTTTTTGGGCCCCCCTATAGCTGGTGCTGGCGGATCCTCGGTTTTTCAAGTGATACCACGATTGTACACAGTCTTCGATCATGGTATCACGTGAAAAACCGGAAAGCCGCAAGCACCAGCCATAGGGGCGCAAAAATCTGAGTATGCCCGTACTATAAGCCGACACCGGTCATAATAAACAAATGATATTGCGATCTCGACTATTTATTTATCCTTAGTATAGCACCGGATCACTGCACTCCGCTGACAATGTTATCTAAATTTATGGAAATTGTTTAATCCCGAAACGCTCAAGACCGAGTGTCCCTGATCGCCCAAGTCTTTCGTTAAACTTTGATTATAAGACTATGGGCAGTTAATAGTAGGATGTCGGCTTTGATGGAGACGATTATTTCAAAACATCAATGCCGTGCACCTGGTGGTACCGTTCTTGCTGCTATAGTCGAATGTCGTGATGGGGTATCAGTCACTGCAGCAACGACCGTCGCTTGTGCACTTGCTTTTCTAGACTGCGATAAGGCCTCTGACAGGGTTAATCATGACTCTTTTCTTCGAATTATGGATATTGTTGGCTCTATGGTTGACACAAAGAGAGTGCTCTCAAATCTACACTACTGGCCATTAAAATTGCTACACCAAGAAGAAATGCAGATGATAAACGAGTATTCATTGGACACATATATTATACTAGAACTGACATGTGATTACATTTTCACGAAATTTGAGTGCATAGATGCTGAGAAATCAGTACCCAGAACAACCACCTCTGGCCGTAATAATGGCCTTGATACGCCTGGACATTGAGTCAAACAGAGCTTGGATGGCGTGTACAGTTACAGCTGCCCATGCATCTTTAACACGATACCACAGTTTATCAAGAATAGTGACTGGCGTATTGTGACGAGCCAGTTGTCCGACCCCGGTAGCTGAGTGGTCAGCTCGACAGACTGTCAATCCAAAGGGCCCGTGTTCGATTCCCGGCTGCGTTGGAGATTTTTCTCCGCTCAGGGACTGGGTGTTGTGTTGTCCGTATCATCATCCTTTCATCCCCATCGACGCGCAAGTCGCCGACGTGGCGTCAAATCGAAAGACTTGCACCAGGCGAACTGTCTACCCGACAGGAGGCCCTCGTCACACGACATTTCATTTTCACGAGCCAGTTGCTCGGCCACCATTGACCAGACATTTTAAATTGGTGAGAGATCTGGAGGATGCGCTGGCCAGGGCAGCAGTCGAACATTTTCTGTATCCAGAACGGTCCGTATAGGACCTGCAACATGCGGTCGTGCATTATCCTGCTGAAATGTAGGGTTTCGCACGGATCGAATGAAGGGTAGAGCTACGGGTCATAACACATCTGAAATGTAACGTGCACTGTTCAAAGTGCCGTCAATGTGAACAAGAGGTGACCGAGACGTGAACCAATGGCCCGCCGTACCATCACGCCGGGTGATACGCCAGTATGGCGATGACGAATACACGCTTCCAATGTGCGTTCACCGCGATGTCGCCAAACGCGGAAGCGAAAATCATGATGCTGTAAACAGAACCTGGATTCATCCGAAAAAGTGACGTTTTGCCATTCGTGCACCCAGGTTCGTCGTTGTGTACACCATCGCAGGCGCTCCTGTCTGTGATGCAGCGTCAAGAGTAACCGCAGCCATAGTCTCCGAGCAGATAGTCCATGCTGCTGCAAACGTCGTCGAACTGTTCGTGCAGATGGTTGATGTCTTGCAAACGTCCGTATCTGTTGACTCAGGGATCGAGACGTGGCTGCACGATCCGTTACATCTATGCGGATATGATGCCTGTCATCTCGACTGCTAGTAATACGAGGCCGTTGGGATTTAGCACGGCGTTCCGTGTTACCCTCCTGAACCCACCGATTCCACATTCTGCTAACAGTCATTGGATCTCGACCAACGCGAGCAGCAATGTCGCGATACGATAAACCGCAATCGCAATTGGCTACAATCCGAACTTTATCAAACTCGGAAACGTGATGGTACGCATTTCTCCTCCTTATACGATGCATCACAACAACGTTTCACCAGTTAACGCCGGTCAACTGCTGTTTGTGTATGAAAATCGGCTGGAAACTTTCCTCATGTCAGCACGTTGTAGGTGTCGCTACCGGCGCCAACCTTCTGTGAAAGCTCTGAAAAGCTAATCATTTTCATATCACAGCATCTTCTTCCTGTCGGTTAAATTTCGCGTCTGTAGCACGTCATGTTCGTGGTGTAGCAATTTTAATGGCCATTAGTGTATTTACAGGCATTTCAGCTTCGGTGGTTGTTAACGGCCAACCGTCTGGGAATTCCTCAAGGATGCCAACTCTGAACGACTTTGTTGTGCTATCTCTGGAGACCCTACTTCGGATGTTGGTATCCCATCTGAAAGGTTGGACGCTTTCCGAAGAGACAATAGCTATTTGTCCCTACTCGGATGTCGTGATGGTTCTTCGGTGATTCTTGTCGGAGTTCTGGCACACTTCTTAATGAAGGTATAATGCAGGCTTCTTAATTTGCGAGGTTTTGTTGACGTGGTTCTTCCATGGCCTACTGCAGTGGATCGACATACATCTCTCGATATCATCATTGATCTTCGTCCACTCAAAATGGGGACGCTCGAATGGAAGTCAGTTACGGACGAAAATCAGGGAGCAATACTAGAGCAAGAAGGCGCTCTCTTACTGTGCTTCACGAAGTCCGAACACTGAATACATGTATCTTATACAAAGCTTATTTCTTATCCCAAGTTAATCCTCTACCATCGATAGAGGCGAAGAAACTACAACAGTTGTCTGGTTTTTCTTATGGAAACGACAAATCTTTCGCTTGCGGTATGAGGTGGCGTCGAAGCCTCGTTCCTCAGAGGGGGGTGGGGGGGGGGGGGGGGGGAGGGCGGGCTGGCTGATGCACGAAGGAAGACGCAGATGTAATAATGTGCGTCGACGTACTGTTTTGATGATAACTCAAGGAACTCATACATTCACGTCTCGTTTATTTCTCTGTGTTAATCCTGATCGTGTTGCCCCCCGTATTTGTGTTGGCCTCATAAATTACGAATTAAAACACAGTAGTGATTTCTATCTTTCGTTAAGCTGTTTAGGGGCTGACATATTAAGGACTCGCAACCTGGTCCAATATCAGTCTTCCGATTTTCCCGAAGCGCGTAGCGTCCTCACGGTATAAGGTAGTAAATAATTTGATTCCAATGAACTAGCGACTTTTCCGTATGGGGCTTAGCAACACGTATTAAGGGAGTCTTTGTAAGTCTACAGATTCCGTAGGACATCGTTTCACTTGTGGAGGCCATATCCCAAACTGGTCTCGGATTAGGACACAGTTGGCTTTCATTACTCGACCATCTGAGACTGTGTAAACTAGGGACATCATATTTCGCCCAGATGCTTCCTTCTTTCCACAGTCGAAAACCCATACCATAATGTGGTTGCTGGGACGCTTCGTTCATCATATCGTAGAAGGCGATGGAGAAGTTCACATGGCCTTCAGGAAATATATGATCACAACTTATTGGACATGCTTGAGACTGACTCGAAATCAAGACCTCTTCGCCAACATGTTGAAACTTGTTTTTCGTCTGCGAGGTGTTGTTTAATTTCATTTTCCTGGTGATAGGTGTTGCCTTGTTATGTATGTTTCCCGTCTGTTTTGCTCCAGCTTGTCCTCTGCTAGTTTCCCTGCTCGTTTTGTTTTGTGTTTACCCTCAATATCGCTCTAGTTCTATTGTATAATGTGTATAATTGCAGTACTTATGCACATGAAAGTGTATAATCCTTGCAATCAAACTGAAATTTTTCCTAGACGGAAGGGTTAGTTTTCTATCCGGACTATAATCTGATTTCGTAGTCTTTCTGCTTTTGTATTCTATATAAAAACACAAAATAAATAATATTTTAAGAAATTAATAAAATATATAAAAATTAACAAAGTTGTTGATACATAGCATGAGAACTGGGTAGTGGTTTGACGGGCAATTTCTCGAGCTATTTTTCCGCTTCTCTTTTTATTTATTATTCTGTTATTATAACCAATCTTTTCTCACATCAGCAGCTTATATTACATTATGATTTGACTGTGGTTTACTGAATTTTCATGATAGTAACAAGTCACTCTGATAATAGAAAAAGGAAAAAAAAATTGTGGCGGCAAATGGACAGGTGGACCAAAGCCATACCGACCGTTTACTGTGAGATTATGCAACAATAACGAGAAGTTTCACATGAAAATCGGAAAACTAGATCATGGAAACGAAAACTGTATATCTCGTTAACTATCCAGTCACATTAATACACTGTAAAGTACATGGCTGGGCTGCATGTTACTACTACCACTCAATGTTGGTTGTGTCGGACGATACTTACTACTCACAGAAGGATATCTTTTGGGAAATCGCAGCAGAACTGCCCGTGACGTGATATTATATTAATTGCAAAAGGTAAGGTGCTTACTCCCAAAACTGGTACGAGCCGTTCTGTTCTTTGTATAAATTATCAACGCTCCAGCTTTCCAAAGGGAAATCTTTACTTCTGCAAAATAACTCTACTATTGTGAAAAAGAAATAACCTTAGAAAGAGGGAGACGAAGATACGCATCCGTTGCTCAAAAATAATATAGATTAATAAAGTTGTTTACGGGGCAACATTCATAAACAAATGTTTCACCAAGTTCTTGACGCGTCAGATTCGTATGTAAACTCTACCATTCGAGGGCTGCTTCTGCCTTCATGGTCAAGGGGAAGTCCTCGAAGCTTGAGACTGCATCCAAATCTGACGTGACAAGAACTGCGTGAAGCATTTGTTCAAGCATGTGGATTACTGCTGTGTCTATCGTCTGGTACAAGGCAGTATCGTTTATCTCTGTTACGAAGAGAAGTTACGGTACTAATATGAAATGATTCGGATAACAACAGCCACCTGTCAGCTGACATTTCAGAACAGTCCGTGTGATGATAATGAGAAAAATTACGTCGAATAATCTAAATAAATCGTTACACCATCAAAAAAGCTTTAATTACAGCTACAACAATATGCGTACAGAGACGTACACTGCGTCAGGCGATAGCTGCATGTGATCAGACTACCTTGGTGACTCATTAAGCGGTTCAGATGCTACAGCACAAATTAAAAATAAACGATATGCAAATTTATTCAGGCGTACACAAAGATTAAGTCGATTCGCATTACCTTTATTCCATTGTAGAAAGACTGAGATGCATGATTGATTTGATAAGAACATTAGCAGTTAATTGAAATGGCGATTAGTAAAACTGACTGTAAATCAAATGCTGTGTGAAATGTGGAGAGTCTGATTGTACTACTGAAAAACCCAAAAGCGGCTTCAGAGTACCATTCGTTATTAATCAGTAGCATATTATTTAGATGTTCGCTTATTTTATATGTAGTTTTGAAATGATAGAGTTTATCTTTTAATGATTAAAAGAGAACCAACAGAGACAGAAAACATCTAAGGTCTCAAAATGTCCAGCATGGGCAGACGAATTAACTGTTATAGTAGACTTCATGTAATGATTTAAGTGATTGACCTTTTTCTACATTTTCAGTGGTAAGTCTGTGATTTTACATCTCGCTTACCCATCCCTTCCTCTAACAAATGGAAACCAATGATTGTGGTGTCATCTTTGGCTTCCGAAGCATCTGAGCCGATCCTAACGACCCTATTTGCAGTTGTGAATATTGCAATAACTTTGAACTATAGTTAATCGAAGCTTATCATGGGGGTGTAGGTGAACAAGAAGAGCAGTGCCACAATCATAACACTGCGAAGAGCCCAAATTTGACATCATAATTGCGATATATTCGACATTCAGTATTTAAAAAATCTGCTTAAAACGAACATTACGTACTGAAATTAGAGCGAAAGAGTGCACTAATGTTCAAAATCACGTTCGTATGCTATCAAGCATCAGTTAAAACGAACGTTATAAATATGTAATCAATGAAGCTCCTGTAAATCTGAGATGACCGAGAGAGAGAAATGAGGAGAAAAGTGGAGCATGATGGCGCTTGCTTTATCTAGCCAGTAGGCCGTAGGATTTCGCCGTGTTGTGTCAAATACAGCTGGCGGTTGCCCACAAGGTCCTTTGTGATGGGCACGGGCGGTACATGTTGACTGCTCTACGACACCGACAAAAGTGAGATTGAGTGATCCCGCTGGGTCCTGTTTAAAAACTCGGTCTCAGCAACAAAACAGCAAACTGTCAGGGTAGGCAGTCTCAGTTTCCTAAATGTTGGCGATTATTCCTAATATCAGGCCTATTCGACGCAGCGTAACGGCCTACTAAAGACACTTACATAACTCACGCTTGTCTGTAGCTGTGTCCACGGAGGACAACAACAACTAATCTAGTGCGACAACTGTTTCACCTAACAATTCAGTAGCCCGCGCAGTAAAGATTTCACTATATTGCTCGTATATTTTAGCTTCCTGGTCAAGCAGCTTTTGTGTTTCGTCAGTATTGATAAATTTTTTACCTCTTGTTTCATTTCACCGTTCGTGACAAAATGGTGTGCCGATGACAGCATATTTGTTCCAAGAACGTAATACAAATCTTCCGAAACGGTGTTTGTTCTGTATAACTACTTGTATGATTCTCAGTGTGGTGTCACCGCCAGCCACCACACTTGCTAGGTGGTAGCCTTAAAATCGGCCGCGGTCCATTAGTATATGTCGGACCCGCGTGTCGCCATTGTCAGTGGTAGCAGACCGAGCGCCACCACACGGCAGGTCTAGAGAGACGTACTAGCACTCGCCCCAGTTGTACAGTAGACTTTGCTAGCGAAGTCACACTGACAAATACGCTCTCATTTGCCGAGACGATAGTTAGCATAGCCTTCAGTTAAGTCATTGGCTACGACCTAGCAAGGCGCCATAGCTTTGATAATTAATATTGTGAAGCATGTATCATCAAGAGCGATGTTCTACAAATGTGGATTAAAGTTAAGTATTACAGCAATTGCGTCCATTTTCTAAGTTCTCATTTTCTTTTAACTGTTCCAGACCTCACGCCAATCTGCGTGAGCTTAACGCGTGCATTTCGGCCTCCTCTAGAAACACAGTGTTGGCTCTTCTGCCAACACTACACTCAGTTTCTTCAATACTATACGAACATCCTATCTTTCGCTTATGTTGTTCTAGGTTCGTGACAAAAATATAAATAGGTTAATTCAGCACGATATGAATTAATAAATACGGACCTGCATGTATCACTTACTGGTTAAGGCGCTGGATTCGTGCGCGGAAGAATCGGGGTCCAGGGTACTGTCCAGGTGTTCTAATCTAGGTTTTCCATAATTTTAGTGACTGAAACCTCACTCATATAAATAATACGATGCCAGGTACATCGTCCATAGCCGGCCGGGGTAGCCAGGCGGTTCTAGGCGCTACAGTCTGGAACCGCGGAACCGCTACCGTCGCAGGTTCGAATCCTGCCTTGGGCATGGATGTGTGTGATGTCCTTAGGTTAGTTAGGTTTAAGTAGTTCTAAGTTCTAGGGGACTGATGACCTTAGAAGTTAAGTCCCATGGTGCTCAGAGCCATTTTCAACTTTATTTATTTATCAATTTATTCATTCCCGTGAGATCACGGGCCATGATTCATCATAAGAGCATATGCAGCAGTCAAAAGATGTTGCAGGCACGAAGATGGCTAAAGAAAGTAAAATCTCTAATAGAACGAGGTAGAGAGAAAGCGATTGTTTCAAAGAGACTGTAACAGCAGATGAAAGAATATGCTGAATTGAGCAGAACTATCCTGAAATGTCTTCCAGAAGATCTGAGAGGAATCAGTGAAAATTTCGTAACTGGAATACCTTGAAACAAGGATATGAAGAAGATACCACAGTTCATGCGTAAGATAGAGACAGAAGAATAATTAATAAGAGCGAGAAAATTTTACAAGCGTTCCGAAATATCTTGGAATTTTTGTATGATGAAGGAAGAGAGCCAATGGCTTGACGAGATGTATAAGTCAAATCGGTATCAAGTAAGAGAAATGCGGCTGGAGATGATGGTATTTCAATAGAAATGGTTGAAGCCGGAAATAAAGAATAAAAGAACCTTGCTAAATTCTAGGATGCCCGCGAAGGAAGACAGTTCGATTTCACGAGAAAGGAGATATACGAGACACATACAGCTCTAATCTATTCAGCATCCTCTTTGTTACGTATAAGATATTCTCGAAAATTATCACCAACAACACACAAAAAATACATTAGATTTCAATCCTGAAAAGGAACAAGCTGGCTTTCAAAGTGGATCAGTGCAATGGACTATTTGCAAACCATCAATAAAATAATATGACGGACGAATGAATATTAATTACCACTTTGTCTGAGATTTATAAATTCTGGTATAGTGCTTGACTCAGAGTGAGCAAATTCTTAATTAACAGCGTAGAAAACAAAGAGATTCATTGACCTTATCTTAGTACACTTAAGAATATATTTCTTAAACTGGGAAAACTAAAACTCATCATTTGTGAGTGGAATAAGTTTGAACCACCCATTCTACTGCTTATTCTAGTGGGGACAGACTTCAACAACCAACGGAAGAGCGTGAGATACCATGGTTCAAATGGCTCTGAGCACTATGGGACTTAACATCTGAGGTCATCAGTCCACTAGAACTTAGAACTACTTAAACCTAACTAACCTAAGGACATCAAACACATCCATGCCCGAGGCAGGATTCGTACCTGCGACCGTAGCGGTCGCACGGTTCCAGACTGAAGCGCCTAGAACCGCTTGGCCACACCGGCCGGCGATACACCATGTTTGAAGCACAGCCTAAATGTCAGTTTAACAAAATTTAGAAAAAAAATCGTACAGATAAGCAATGAAGATGCAGAATCAGTTCATGAGTTACTCTTAGTACAGCTGAAGTCGACCAATTCATGAGCAGCAGAAGAAATAAACGCGAGAGTAAATATTGCCTAGAGTTTACAGAACTAAGTTCCCAGTGAATTTTAGAAAGAACGTTTACGAAGTCTAGAAGAGGTTTGCATCCAGCAATGATTATAAAATATGTCATGACGACTTAAGGTTTTTTTTTTTGCGTTGTAGCTGACTCTGTCACGTGAGCTGTTAGCTGTTGAATTACTACCACTACTGCTCCAATTCAGACTGACATGGCGCCTACAACGACCACTGTTGCAACTATTACTACTGCTACTAACATGACTATTACCGCTGGCTGTTACTCTTTGACCGAGATTGTGAGCGCAGTGGTTAGCAGATTGGACTCACATTGGGGAGGACTGTGGTTCAAACTCGTGTCTCGCTATCCTGATTTAGGTTTTCAGTGATTTCCCTAAATCACTTAAGGCAAATGCTGCGATGGTTCCTTTTAAAGGGCACTGTTGCTATCCGTCTACATCCTTTCCTTATCCGAGATTGTGCTCCGTCTCTAATGACTTCCTAGTCGACGGGACTTTAAACACTAGTTTCTTGTTCAAATTTGTGTGAAATCTTATAGGATTTAACTGCTAAGGCCATCAGTCCCTAAGCTTACACACTACTCAACCCAAATTGTTCTAAGGACAAACACGCACACACCCATGTACGAGGAAGGACTCGAACCTCCGCCGGGAGCTGCCGCACGGTCCATGACTGCCGTGCCCAAGACCGCTCGGCTAATCCCGCGCGGCCCACTAATTTTTTGCTCCTCCTTCCTGTTATTCTGTGATAAATATTCTATGATGCCTCCAAGGTGTCAGCCTAGGCACACGTGCTTGCTATAATAACAACACTGTAGTACACGGGAAAGCGTTGTCGTTGATATGAGGGTGTAGCATTACTTAAATATACCTGTTATTTGGTGTGATAAATGGCAGCTTTTCCCAAACGTAGAAAAATGTAAGTGAATGTAGATGAGTAGAAAAAAAAATCCCGTGATGTTATATTACAAATTAGTGGTGTGCTGCTTGGCGTAGGTACGTCTATTAAATATCTAGGCTTAACGTTGCAAAACAATATGAAATGGATCGAGCACGTGAGGTGTTCAGCAGGGAAGGCGAATGCTCGACTTCGGTTTATTGGGCGCATTCCAGAAAACTGCTAGTCAACTCTAAAGGAGTCTGCGTATAAAACACCTGTACGACCCATTCTCGAGTACTGCTCGAGTATTTGGTGTCCCCAGCATTAAACGAAGGCATGGGACAAATTCAGAAGAATGCTGCAAGATTTATTTCCGGTAGGTTCGATTAACACGTGAATGTTACGGAAATGCTCCGTGAACTCCAATTGGAATCCCTGGAGGAAAGACGACTGTTGCAAAAGCTTAGAGAACCGACGTTACAGACCGACGGCAGAACGATTCTACTGCTACCAACGCACATCTAACGTAAGGATCAGTACTACCAAATAAGAGAAATTAGGGTTCGTACACAGGCATACACACAGTTGTTTTTTATTCGTTCAATTTGCGAGTGAAACAGAAAAGTGGATGACTAGCAGTGTTTTCGCAGATATGGATGTAGATATCTATATCCTAAACGGCAGATCCTACAAAAAGCCATATCTCGTCTTACCAACGAGTTCTCAGGGAACTAGCCGTGCGCCGTATCTTTGGCGCCTTGCCACGGTTCGTGCGGCTGCCCCCGTCGGAGGTTCGAGTCCTCCCTCGGGCATGGGTGTGTGTGTGTCTTGTCCTTAGCGTAAGTTAAGTTAAGTTACATTACGTAGTGTGTAAGTCTAGGGACCGATGACCTCAGTAATTTGGACTCATAGAACTTACCAGAATTTCCAAATTTCTTCAGGGTACTATCCAGATCTGTTAGGTTGCCCTTAACTGGCAGGTCCTCACCGCTAACTACCAGCCAGGAATGAATCTCTGCACTACTGGCGTCCTTCTTCAAACCAAGGATCTTCTCTAACGATCACCGCCATCTTGGTGACCACCAAGAATTATCGTTTGAAAAGCGTTGCCTTAAAATTATCGTGGCTCGAATTTACTCATGTACAGAGGAAATAATATTAAGTAATTATTGTCTCTCGTCTTGGGGACACACAGATACTCGGTAGGCAGGGTATTTTTAATTTCAAATTAGAACTTATTTCCTTAGTGAAATGAATGTAGTGTAAGAGGGGATTTCCGTTTCACTGCAGTGCTGCAGCGTATATGAAACCCAGCGCGGCTCCGATGCGGGTTAAGAAACACTAACATGTAGACAAGGGGATGATGTTGCCTTCGAATAAAACATTTTTCATCGCCCCTTATACACTCACGTTCCGGAAACACAAAACACCTTGGACTACTAAAGACAGGACGTTCATATTCACAGGACACGTACATTAGTATGTTCTGCAGAAATGATTAGCATTTCCGTCACCTCGGTTGAGCATCAGTCCTGTTGCCTAGTAGGCACAGGGTCCACCTTGGGCACTAATAACTTTGTTCCATGCGTGACGACATCGATGTGTACGGTGCCATGTGGTACAGCTATCCATGGTGCATACATCTTTTTTCAAAGTTCACCTGTGGTGGGTGGGATTGGATCACAGCGCTGCACTCGTCATTTCACCATGTCCCATACCTTTTCGATTGGTGACAAGTCTTGTGATCTAGCGGGCCAGAGCAAAAGGCTGATTTTTGGTTGTACCCAGTAGCACCCCACACAATGAAGGCTTGAGTTGGTGCTGTATGTCTTCTGCGAATTCTCTCACAGGTGAAGCTCACCCTGTCGGTGGCGAACCAAAACGCAGCCATCAAACAATCAGGACCTGGATTGGTCGGAAAAGTGGACGACGCGCACGTAATCCATGCCGTAATAGACGGCGACGGACTGTCGCTCCTGATATGACTAGCGTACGATGAGTTACACTGTTCCACGGTAGTACCAGATCCGAGGAGGACGTAGCTCTGTCCTGCAATGCCATTCGGATGAGGTGTCGATCTTTTCGCGGGTTGGTGTGGGTTGGGCGATCTGACCCATCTCGTCGTGTTCCACTGTCTTCCGTGAACCTTTCTGCACACACATGTTACACAGCTGGAACACTTCTTGCCACACGAGCAGCGGTTTCCGGAATGAATGCATCACATTCTCTCATGCCAATAATGCGCACGCTTTCGAGCTCACTGATTTGATGGTACGGTTCGTGTATACGTCTGCGACGGTTCTTGCACGTGTGCTTAAGTCACTCTGATCTATTACCTCCGGTTTATGGTGACAACGAGATCCGCAGGAGCATTTTACCGGTCTGTGGTGTTGCCTCGCGATATCGATATTGACCACGAATCCGCGGTCCGACAGAAGCTAATCATTTCTGCAGAATACAATAAAGTACATTTCTGTAAATATGAACGTCCTGTCTCTAGTATTTCAAGGTGTTCTGTCTTTTTCTGGACACGAGTGTATAACAGTTTGACGTAAGTCAGTGACCTTTAGGATGCGAGCATATTTAAGGTGAGGCGCACTGCACCTCATGGTCTAACTCGTTTTCGCGTTTGAAGGAGCCCACACTGTGTCAGTGGTAGCAGAGAAGTTCAATCTCGGTAAACTGTGCATTCACCCTGTGTGATAGTCTGTAGAACTCTAAATTTGTGTGGATCGCAGTATAGGTCAACTTAGAAATTGTCCCGGAGTTAGTCTCAGAGCATCGCACCTGTTTGCTGAATTCTTGAACCTTATGTATACTATGGTATCTGTGTCAAGGGGCATTTTGTGTTAAGAGCGGGTGAGTTGGTATTAGTTAAAATCGGACCCAGGGAATAAACCCTGAAATTTCGTTTCTGAAGATACAAACTTTCTCCAGTCAGGATGACTTCATTTTTCATATTAATATAGCTTGGGCACGAATACCAGTGCACGTGAAATTTAACGATGTTACGAAATAAGCTCTGGGTAGTGACTATACCATATAATAAAGCTGATACAGTCTAAAGAAAACTACTATATATTCGCTTAATGTTTTGAAATGTTGCGGTAAACGAGGCTTGTTATCTTCTTTCTTCTTTCCCCATGCTGTATCCGGCATTTGCACGATATCGACATGTTAATTCGGATTTGTCAGTGTTAGTGGTAGAGGGTGGCTGGATGCCCTTCCTCTCGCTACCCCTTTCCCCTGAGACGCTATCTGTGTACCTCATCCGTCTGCGTCTAGTGCTCTCTCAACTGAAAGCGTGAGAACGATTTTCGAAATGGTTGCGAATCTGAGCGTACCCTGAAGTAAACCGACAATCCTATTACTTGAATACTCGAAGCAGTGCAGTTCTAGCAGTTTAAAACTGTGTGCCGTGCAGGGATAGCTCAGTCAGACTGTTTTCAAAATTATTACGGTGACATCTACATCTACATGGATACTCTCCAAATCACATTTACATAATTTTCTATTATTCCAATTTCGTATAGCGCTCGGAAAGAATAAATACCTATATCTTTCCGTACGAACGCTGACTTCCCTTATTTTATCGTGGTGATCGTTCCGCCCTATGTAGGTCGATGTCAACAAAATATTTTCGCATTGGGAGGATAAAGTTGGTGATAGGAATTGCGTGAGTAGATTCCGTCGCAACGAACAACGCCTTTCTTTTAATGATTTCCAGCCCAAATCCTGTATCATTTCTGTGACACTCTCTCCCATAGTTCGCGATAATACAAAACGTGCTGCCTTTCTTTGAACTTTTTCGATGTACTCCGTCAGTCCTACCTGGTAAGGATCCCACACCGCGCAGCAGTATTCTAAAAGAGGACGGACGGGCGCATTGTAGGCAGTCTCCCTAGTAGGTCTCTTATGTTTTCTAAGTGTCCTGACAGTAAAACACAGTCTTTGGTTAGCCTCCCCCACAACATTTTCTATGTGTTCCTTCCAGTTTAAGTTGTTCGTAATTATAATACCTAGGTATTTTGTTGAATTTACGGCTTTTAGATTAGACTGATTTATCGTGTAACCTAAGTTTAACGAGTTCCTTTTAGCACTCATGTGGATGACTTCACACTTTTCGTTATTCAGGGTTAACTGCCACTTTTCGCACCATTCAGATATCTTTTCTAAATCGTTTTGCAGTTTGTTTTGATCTTCTGATGACTTTATTAGTCGATAAACGACAGCGTCATCTGCAAATAACCTATGACGGCTGCTCAGTTTGTCTCCCAAATCGTTTATATAGATAAGGAACAGCAAAGGGCCTATAACACTACCTTGGGGAACGCCAGAAATCACTTCTGTTTTACTCGATGACTTTCCGTCAGTTACTACTAACTGTAACCTCTCTGACAGGAAATCACAAATCCAGTCAGATAACTGAGACAATATTCCATAAGCACGCCATTTTACTATAAGCCGCTTGTGTGGTACAGTGTCAAAAGCCTTCCGGAAATCCAGGAATACGTAATCGATCTGAAATCCCTTGTCAATAGCACTTCATGTGAATAAAGAGCTAGTTGTGTTTCACAGGAACGATGTTTTCTAAACCCATGTTGACTGTGTGTCAATAGACCGTTTCCTTCGAGGTAATTCATAATGTTCGAACACAATATACGTTAACGATATGGGCCTGTAATTTGGAGGGTTACTCCTAATACCTTTCTTGAATTTGGTGTGACCTGTGCAACTTTCCAGTCTTTGGGTATGGATCTTTCTTCGAGCGAACGGTTGTATATGATTGTTAAGTATGGAGCTAATGCATCAGCATACTCCGAAAGGAACCTAATTGGTATACCGTCTGGACCGGAAGACTTGCTTTTATTAAGTGATTTGAGTTGCTTCACTACTCCGAGGATATTTACTTCTACGTTACTCATGTTGGCAGCTGTTCTCGATTGGAATTCTTGAATATTTACTTCGTCTTCTGTTGTGAAGGCATTTCGGAAGGCTGTGTTTAGTAAATTCGCTTTGGCAGCACTGTCTTCGATAGTATCTCCATTGTTATCGCGCAGAGAAGGCATTGATTGTTTCTTGCCGCTAACATACTTCACATACGACCAGACTCTCTTTGGATTTTCTGCCAGGTTTCGAGACAAAGTTTCGTTGTGGAAACTGTTATAGGCGTCTCGCATTGAACTCCGCGCTAAATTTCGAGCTTCTGTAAAGGATTGCCAATCTAGGGGGTTTTGCATCTGTTTAAATTTGGCATCTTTGTTTCGTTGTTTCTGCAACAGTGTTCTAACCCGTTTGTTGTACCAAGGAGGATTAGCTCCATCGTTTGTTAGTTTATTTGGTATAAACCTCTCAATTGCTGCCGTTACTATTTCTTTGAATCTAAGCCACATATGGTCTACACTTATATTATTAATTTGGAATGAGTGCAGATTGTCTTTCAGGAAGGCGTCGAGTGAATTTTTATCTGCTTTTTGGATTAGGTATATTTTTCGTCTATTTTTCGAGGATTTGGGGATAACAATATTCAGTCTCGCTACGCCAACCCTGTGTTAACTATATATCGGTTTTGATGCTGATTATTGACTCAGGATTATTTGTTGCTAAGAGGTCAAGTGTGTTTTCACAACCGTTCACTATTCACGTGGGCTCATGAACTAACTGCTCGAAATAATTTTCAGAGAATTCGTTTAGCACAATTTCGGATGATATTTTATGCGTACCTCCGGAATTAAACATGTATTTTCGCTAACATATCGAGGGTAAATTAAAGTCACTACCAACTATTATCGTATGAGTCGGGTACGTGTTTGAAATCAAACTCAAGTTTTCTTTGAACCTTTCAGCATCTGCATCATCCGAACTGGAAGGTCGGTAAAAGGATCTAATTATTATTTTATTCCGGTTGCCAACAATGACCTCTGTCAAACTAACTCATAGGAAGTATCTACTTCTAACACCAACAAACACGCCACCGCCAACCGTGTTTAGCCTATCTTTTCGGAACTCCGTTAGGTTCTTCGCAAAAATTTCGGGTGAGCTTATATCCTGCTTTAGCCAGCTTTCAGTGCCTATTACGATTTGCGCATCAGTGCTTTCTATTAGCACTTGGAGCTCTGGTACTTTCCCAACACAGCTACGACAATTTACAACTGTAATACCAGTGGCTCCTGTATCTAGGTTCTTCCTGTGTTCAGCCTATATCCTTTCTGACTTAAGACCTCTAACCTAAAAAACCGCCGAATCCACGCCACACAGCCCCTGATACTCGTGTAGCCGCCTCCTGCGTATAGTGGACACCTGACTTATTCTGCGGAACCCGAAACCCAACCACCCTTCGGCGCAAGGAATCTGCAGTCTACACGGTCGCAGAACCGTCTGAGCCTCTGATTCAGACCCTCTTCTCAGTTCTATACCAGAGGACCGCAATCGGTCCCATCGACTATGCTGCAAATGGTCAGCTCTGCTTTCATCTTGCAAGCAAGACTGGCAGCCTTTACCACTTCTGTCAGCCGCTCGAAACCAGAGAGAATCTTTTCTGATCCAAAGTGACACACATCATTGGTACCGACGTGAGCAACCACCTGCAGTTGGCTGCACCCTGTGCTCTTCATGGCATCCAGGAGGACGCTCTCCATGTCTGGAATGGCTCCACACGGTATGCACACGGAGTGTACATTGGTTTTCTTACCCTCCTTGTCAGTCAAGTCCCTAAGGGGCACCATAACGCGCCTAACGTTGGAGCTCCCAACTACCAATAGTCCCACCCTCTGCGACTGCCCTGATCTTGCAGGCTGAGTGGTTTCCTCTGAAACAGGACAGGTGACAGCATCTGGCTCAGCGACAGTGTCAGCCACAGACAGCACCTGGAACCTGTTTGTCAGACAAACCGCGCAGGCCTTACGTGCGGCCGCCTCGGAAGTCTTTCGCCGCCTGCTTCGCCCCGGGGCGTCCTCCCACTCGACCGCAGGTGAGGGGTCAGCCTCAGTGCGAGCTGTAACTGGGTTGGCCGCCGGTGAGGACCGATCGGAGGGCTATGACGCGCTGGACGTCCGTTGGATCCCCACGGCCGGCCCACAACAGTGGTCCCCATCCACTGCAGCCTCAAGCTGTGTAACAGAACCCATCACAGCCTGAAGCTGAGAGCCAAGTGTCACCAACTCGGCTCGCATCCGCACACAACAATCGCAATCCCTGTCCATACCAAACACCGTGGGAAACTAAACTATGCACATAAACGAACTATCGGCACGTGCTGCGCAACTCTAATGTAGACCATGACGAAAACGCACGAGCTGTGTCTAGTAATACGCAGGTATTCAATAACCTAACTACCGAAGCAGTCAGGTGGAACTAAATAATTTGCACCTGATAAGGAACTTGTTTTATATCACAAAATCGGTTTGGTTTCTGACGCAAACGAAAACGCGAGAACTGTGGCTATTAGATTTTAAATTTACACGCAGAAACTCAAGAAACAAAGACTATTAAAGCACACAGATGATATAATAAAATTCACTCCTAGCTAAGAACTCGTAAATGTCCCAAAAGCGGTTTACTTATCTGTTGCTGCGACTGTCGCGGTCGGCTACTGCTGCCTGACATCAACTGAGACTCACGAGAAAACCGTGCTGCGAACGTCGGCTTGACTGAAAACGAACAGTAGGCTGTTCATGAGTCCCATTCTTATGGAAGTGGATTAAAGTTAAAATTGTAGTGGTATTAAAAACAACAATGGCTGAAATTAACGTCAAGAAGATGATGTAAGTGGATTTCAAAAAATTCCTCGTTTCAAAGACGGGAACAGTCACGTGTCTTAGATACTCCTACTTAAACTACGTCATCAACAATGGAGTGAATCTGAGACTGAATTGAAACTACACATGATGCAAGGAAGAGGCCAATCTGTCAACATCAACTGGAAAAGGAAGAATTTTGCCCGTTTATATAGTTTTTATAATTACAAGGCTATTTTAAAAAGGGAAACACCAAAAAAGTGCGTTTCACATGGGGTTTCAAGTTTATGTAGAAAATGAATTAGCTCCGTAATTTCAATTGAAACAAGAATATGTTTTAATGTGGTTAAAACAAACAAACAAAATTGTAGTTGAAGAAAAAGATGACGGTAGAAAACTTGCCAGCGAAAATATCTTAGTATCGAGCCCAAGTCCGGCCCACAATTTGAATTTTCCAGGAGGCTTCAATTCAGTGCCCACTAAAAAGCAGAGTGAAAATTCAGCCTCGAATATTATTCAGATTTATTCGGTTTGTCGCCCATTTTTTGAAGTGTAAAACAATTCACAACAGTGAAAATCTATTTAATATGCAACCACCAAAGCCTATAACAAAAAAACAAATGGTTCCACAAAAACTATAGTTGAAAATGTACTCAGGTGTAGTTGCCGACATTGTGGGGAGAAAGTAGCGTAGAGTCCTTGTGTTGCTCTTTCACGACATTTAGTGAACCCATAGACGAAATGTGTATTGGCAGACTCTCCATCAGTAACCAATCCCTACTGATGCATTTCACTGTTAACGTTAGTACTAACTCTGTTTTACAAATAAACCCAATAGACAACTGAACTGTATTAAATGCATGCTGTAGGACGAAGAGCAGCGTGAGCATCACTATTGTGTTAACAGGAAGTACTGAGAGTGAAACGACACACACTGGGTATAGCGTCGACATTTGCACGGTTGTGCAGATATTTCAAGTGGAATGTAGATACAAAGAAAAATGTGCTAAGAAATAAAAGGAATGCAATTACTTTGCAACAAAACCAACCACTGGAGACTATACGTGCATTATACAAAAATACTCAGTGTAATATCTCCACTACGGAGATCCTTCTGGAACACAAATGGGTATCACTGACGTTCCTTTCGAGAAGCAATATTGAGAAAATTTAGAGAACCGGCAGTTGAGGCTGAATGCAGAATGATTCTAGTACTGTCAACGTACATTTCGTATAAGGTCCATGAAGATAAGGTTAGAGAGATTAGTGGTCGTACGGAGGCATATAGATAGTCGTTTTCCCCTCCCTCTATTTGAGAGAGGATCAGGAAAGGAAATGACTAGCAATGGTACACGGTACCCTCCGCCACGCACCATACGGTGGCCTGCTGAGTATGCGTGTAGATGCAGATGTAGAAAAACCATCGGCATTTTCGATGGGGTTCGGGTTCACCCTGTGTTACTAAATTTACCCCTGGAAGAGTCTCTGAAATTGTTACATATTAAATATCTTAAGTTTAAATACGATGTAAAACGCTTTATGGATAAACTGTAAAGAAGTATTTTAGTGGAAAGTACACAATTTTAAACATGAAGTTAACGAATTTTATCACAATGGTCTCTCCTATAACCATCCATGTATCGTATAATGAACTTACGTGATCTGAAGAAAAGTATGACTGACCAGTGAGGCAACAAAATGTATTTCGCCTCTCTTTAAGGGTGTTTACCATTGTTATTTTCAGACAATAATTTTCTTCTTGGGAAGAGGCCAGACGTGGTAAAGAACGAAATATGTGAAAACTGCTGATTATTTCCACGCTTATTTATTTCCCAGTGTAGAAAGACACTTAATTTTCAACAGAGAGTGTGGTGACGGTACTCACTACTCCAGAGAGTACCGCACTAAAATCGGTAAGATTCGAAGCGCAGCAGCTGTATGGGTTGGCAGTACGAACTATACCGAGGTCCGCCAGAGGCCGCAGTTGACAACCAATGTCTATCACGTGTGTGAATAGCGATTGGTCGATACCTCGTTAAACACTGGAGCACTAAGCTAAGGCGTACCGTTCTCTTCAGCGCGCCCAGGCGTGTACAGTCTCCAGTTACCACCGACTGTACCAGCTGCATTGTTTGTCCGTCGTCTCCGAGACTTAGGCTCCGTAGGCATCGTAGGCTAGCTCTGGACTCTACGTAGGCATCACTCAGAGGCACAGTGAGAGGGCTTTAACATTTTAGAGGACCTGTAATAATTTCGGACGTCTGGTACTGTAGGACATTTCACAAGAAGCAGCATCATTTAAGTTGAGTATTTGTTCATATATAATAAATATTATTTTATTACTAATTGTTGGGACTCTTTTTGATTGAAGATAACCTACTCCTCCTTCATTCCCACCAGAGGGCACATCTTTGTGAAACCCTCACTTCCAGCCCTTTCGTGCGTCCTCTGTCACTGCAATATTTTGCTGTGTATTTGTTGACGAAAGCAACAAAAAGTTCAACACAGCAGCTACAGTGACATCGTATTTCATTAAAAAGAAATCTTCCCCCGGTAATATATCGTTGTGTACATTTCTTTCAGTGCAAAAGTGATAAAAGACGTATATTGTGTTATTGATAATCTATGAACAAACTGGTAGATTTGGTTTTGTGGTTCAAATGGCTCTGAGCACTATGCGACTTAACTTCTGAGGTCATCAGTCGCCTAGAACTTAGAACTAATTAAACCTAACTAACCTAAGGACATCACACACATCCATGTCCGAGGCAGGATTCGAACCTGCGACCGTAGCGGTCGCTCGTTTGGTTTTGTGTCCTGAAATAGAATCGATAAATGTGAAAGTATAAACTTTAATAATTATCTGAACTTTTCAGAAGATTAAACTTCGAGAAAGGTAGAAAATTCCTTATATTAGATATTATGACCGTGTAAGAGAAGCTGCGGATGCCTACTCATAACACTCTACACAAAATATAGTTCTTCGTCCCTTCTCGCAACAACTGCGAAATATGTGTGATACTATGATACTAGATGTGACACAAATCCAGATTTACGCAGTAAGAAAAGCATATTAACTACTACTTACTGGTTAGTCAATAGGATTACATAAGTCAGATTTAGATCAGTATTTCCGATCAATATTTTACTGATAAGTTGGTTAACGTTAAGCTTGAAACATACAACCAGATGAAGGTTTCTAGCATTAAAATTCATTACATCATTTTCAACAGTGCAAATCCCTTTCATAGCCTTAACACTGGAGTGAACGATTTCCTACCTACTTATTAATAGCTAATATCGTGCGAACTGTCAATGCATTCTCCACAGAAACTTAAAGCGGTCCGAGTGCTAATGTTTCTGAAAGCTGCTGCTTCTGCGATTTTCAGGTGTTTTTCTTCATTCAATCCGAGCCACTGAAACAACGCCATTGGATACGTTGTTGACGATACACCGATGAAAAACGTTTGAGATTTCTAAATTAAAAAGAAAAATTCGAAACCATACACTAACCTTTAAAAGCATGGAAGAGCTTTATTTGCGTATCGACTGGTACTAAAACTGAAACTATTAAGCAATATTCAATACTATCGCCGCATCTTTAATGATTATTTATTGCAGATATTCACCTTAAATCTAAAAGATCTTTTCTCAGAGATAAGACACCAGGATATAGCTTCATTATTGACAAGAGACTATACCATTCGCTTTAGTGAAACTTTCTCAACTTTTGCATTTAGTAATTTCGGAAATAATTGGAAGGCTAAACAAACTGTATCTTTAGAGGGTTAGTATATTATTAGTTAATTTGATTTTAAAGGAACAAATATAATACGACGTACGCGTTACATAAAAACACTATTCGAGTATCTAAAGTATCGGATACCTCATTAGGATGAAATTAAACAGTGAGACTTTTTTTATATTCTTTTTCTTGCAGCAGAGAAGTGGTCTCCGACGGACCACATATCTTGCGTCCGGGAGAGAGGCTTCCGCCGATGACAGCTGTCCTGGCCCACTTTTCTTAATTAAACAGGTTCCCGTCGAGAGATATAAATCATTCCATCACGCTTCTGCCTGCTTCGTTGTAACAGCTACACAGAATGAGCTCCGACTATCGCCTTCCTTGTTTCTATACCCACCGATGGCTTCGGCAGGGTACAGTAATGAAATGCAAGTCAGCAGCTGAATTTCACAGGCACACAACTTGCTTTTCTCTTCTACCTACGGGTCACATTTGGATTTAATTAAGGTGGAATGCCTTACCTTCTCGGCATACCTATATGTGTGTCTTTTTGTATACAATTTTGTGTTGATTATAGTAGATACAGGTAAGGAACTGTGGTACACTACATTTGTGCGTATTCTTCTTATTTAATTTTCTAGTAATTTGTATGATGTAATTAAAGTTACATTATTCGCAGGGCTTATCGCTAATTATATCGTACTGACGGTCCAAACATTTTTTATAATAGCAAGTATTTATTCATTTACAGATGCGCATAATTTAATTGTATTCAAGTTTTAAAATGAGATGTATTTAATTTTATTGAAGGAATAATAATATTTGTTGATCATGTCATTGTGCTTATTTACGGAACTTTACACATCTTTTTGAGAATATCATTTGCAGTACTGAAATTGTAACAATGTACCGAGAACTGTATGGTATAAGGTTTGACAAGAAAAAATCCATTCGCCGCGTTACTGTTCGATATGCGTTTGATCATTACGGACTTCGTACATATTTTTACAACTGGAAACCCTTCCTTTCACAACTGTATCAGTAATTTATTTGTTCCATAAATTATAAACTTCATAATGAAAAACGTGTCACACATTGGTCTCAAAAAAAGTTTGGCTCCACCTGCATGTCTTAGAATATGAGTGAGATTAGTTTAAAAAGCAACAAATGAAAGACGATGCAGTATAAAATTAAAAATACTGTGAAATTAAAAGAAAATAATCAAAATAAAGACACAATATTGCAGTGCCTGTGTAAGCAAAAAGTACTATGTAATGTTCCTTTGGACATGCGTGCACGGATATCCGAAACTGTTAAGGCAACTGTTCGCGACAAGGCTGATATATGGATTGTAATCCCGGTATTTCATAGCTGCTGTAGTCTCATGCATGTCCGAAGGACCATTGCATCGTACATCTTACAAAAACGTCTGCTGCAATATCGTATTTATCCGCCGATACCAGGCTACCGACTTTCGACTGAATGTCTCCACTGTACGGAAATTACAGTAAGTGTACGAGTGCTTGTTAATGAAACACGAAAAACGATATAAGGAAGTTTGAGTTTGGACGTGAAGCGTGCACGGATAGCCGAATGGTTAAGGCAACTAATAGCGACTAGCGGAAAATCTGGGTTCAAGATCCGGTCCGACTCAAATCGTCAATGTCGTCTTTCCGGTTTGAAGGTCCCCGTATTTGCAACTGTGAATGCATTTCATGTAAGTAAAATAAAGGCTGTCTGTTCACAAGCACACATATTTGCACATCTGCGAAATCGAAATCTGCTGCTGATTCGATCATCCCAGACCCGACATCCATAACGAGGTCGAGACGTTGCTGCTCACACCTAATGCACTCTCTTCGGCGCCTCTCCTTACGTCATCCAGTGTGTGAGAAGGGTTCCTGTGACGTTCCACTGCTCCCATCCGTGATGGTGAAACAATCGTCTTCATTTCATAAGATACGAATGACGTGTACTCGTGGATTATTGTTTTCGTCGACGAAACTGTAATTCTGGACACCAATTTGGAGGATTCAGTCCCGATATTGCACAGTTTTCAAATTTCTTCCGATATCGATGAGAGGTATCCGACGTTCATCAGTGATATCGACCCAGAACATCAGTAACCAAGCCCCTTGCTGAGCCCGACACACTGCCCGCCTGAGAGCTGCCTTTGTACTTTACGCCTCCACACTCTTCTACGACAACGGTCATATGTCAGACAAATCCCACAATTTTCAGTCAATAGAATCTCACCTTCAGTGTTCAAGATACCAATTTAAGAGTTCCTTAGTAACCTTATTCGAACACAACGGTTCCGAAGGGACTGGCTGCCAAATTTAGTGGTTTTATGGAGACGGTTGCGTACTGCAAGTGTCCATACAGGTCTCTTCTCCATTACTTTCAATAAGGCGGCGTGGAGTTCTGTTATCTTCAATGCACTGCGAGTCACAGCCTGTTGTTAGCGGTTATCAGCGAATGCCCTTCATTTTTTAGTACCTCTTAATAGCGAACGATTGTTCCAATGGCGTCGCTGAGGTGTAACTTAATTCGGCAGGCAATTTATCCTGCTTGGAATTTTTCTTACCATAAAGCAGCATTGCACGCAGAAACTCAGCTTGAAATTATACTCAGAGCCATGTTGAGAGACAAAACAGTGTTTCCAAGCACATTGCCCTGTTCATTACTGGACAGGCAGCATGCCCTACTGAACTGTACTCGAAATGCAGACTTCCTATCGTTTCAATTATACACGTAGCTACATCAGTTATGCAAGTCATGAAGGCGATGTGAAACTACATTTTGAACTGCGTGTGTGTTGGACCATTTGCAGATATATGATTAACTTCTCCCTTAAATTCTAGAACTCCATAATTTGATTCACAAGATATTGCCAATGAGAAACTATTTCCATGCGTCGTAAAACGCCTGTACGTCACAAATTTCGTTTCGGTTCAAAATCAAATCTATATACAGAAGCATCTTTCAGACTGTTCGAAGCCTAAAATAGAATCTCGAGGCACTAAATACAGCAGTGAAGGTATTCCATCTACAGCTTTGTTGAATGGATAACGTGTTTATGAGCTCTCTCGCTATTGAGTCACTAATGACAAGAAAATCTGCATTAGTTACTGTAATACTCTACGAACAACTGCGTGGCAGAAGCGAATTTAGCATAAGGTCGGAGAATATTATGCATGTTTATCAAACTACATTCGTAATGTCTCGCCCGACAGCTAAATCATTGTATTGGGAACGAGGAAGGAAGGGGGTTGTTTAGAGCTCGCAGAATCAGCATGAATTATTAGAGTCGTAGTAATTCCTCCTACTTCTTTTTCGTGGTCTTTATCCCGAGAAGAGGAATTTGTGGGACAACTTGACTAGATGAAGGGATCGGTTGGTAGGACATGTTCTGGGGCATCAAGAGATCACCAATTTGGTAATGGAGGACAGTGTGGAGGGTGAATTCAGTAGAGGGAGACCAAGAGATGAATACACTAAGCCGATTCAGAAAGATGTAGGGTGCGATAGTTACTTGGTGATGTAGAAGCTTGCACAGGATAGAGTAGCATGGAGAGCTGCATCAAAACAGTCTCCGGAATGAAGAGCACAACAACAACAACAGCAACAACCCTCATTTTCTCTGCGGACGACGAAGGTGTATACATCTGTCTAAGCATAGTGTAAACCCCGGTGAAAATGTAAGAATGTATTCTAAATGTAAGTGAAGTGGGACGGTGAGAACTAGCCCGGTATTCACGGAGGCCGATGAGGGAAACCGGAGCGGATTCTATCAGGGGCCAGGGAGTCTCCACGAATTCTGGAAGCGGAGTGTTAACGTTTGTGGCTGTCCGATTGGTTCTCAGTCGTAATGACTCATTATCATTATTCATCCATACTCGATATGAAAGTTACGTAAGACACATTACTGACATTTGGAATACTGCAAGGTGATGATAAAGTGTGTAACGCCTAAATGGTCAGACAGATTCAAAGCCGACTGGTTACTTTGCTCACATAGTCAGAAAAGGGAATAATTATTACCGCACCTTGTTGCTGTTGAGTGGCGCTACAGTCTGGAGCCGAGCCACCGCTGCGGTCGCAGGTTCGAATCCTGCCTCGGGCATGGATGTGTGTGATGTCCTTAGGTTGGTTCGGTTTAATTAGTTCTAAGTTCTAGGCGACTGATGACCTCAGAAGTTAAGTCGCATAGTGCTCAGAGCCATCTGAACCATTTGTTTTGCTGACTGGGAGGGATCTCATTACCATCAGCCCGCATTTTGTGACATCCATTTCGTTTTTCTGTACATTAGTCCGGTTGGTATTAGAGATAAACTCATGTGTTTGTTTTTGGGTTTCTCAGCATCTAGTACCAGAGGATCAATCATTGCGACATTTATAAAACTGCATTTCCACGAGGCATAGTATGGTTTTATACACTACGATGACGAAGACATTTACAAGAAATAGACTGTGTGATGCAGCTGCGCTGACAACGTACTATTAACTTGCATTGTTATTTGATTGTTAACAATAAAATCATCAGTTACCAAACGTAAAAGAAGAGTTTTTGCTACCTGTGAATACCTGTCCATCTCTTACGTTCCTCTCCGTATCTATATGCGAATCTATCTGTGTATCTGTCTTCTCCCATTGCTGTTGAAAACCACGCTAAGCTACCCATTTATGCTACCCGCACATGTAAATCTGTTTTTTTTTATTCTCTATTTCGTTTTAGGGATTTCAATAACTTTTCCGTGGCCAGCCGCGGTGGTCTAGCGGTTCTAGGCGCTCAGTCCGGAACCGCGCGACTGCTACGGTCGCAGGTTCGAATCCTGCCTCGGGCATGGATGTGTGTGATGTCCTTAGGTTAGTTAGGTTTAAGTAGTTCTAAGTTCTAGGGGACTGATGACCACAGACGTTAAGTCCCATAGTGCTCAGAACCATTTGAACCATTTTTTGAACTTTTCCGTGTTTCCAGAGCAGACCTTGCAATAGATATTTGATGCTTGTTTTACAAATAACTGCATAAGGTTCAATGCCACAGACTCTGTCCCAGTTATTTATGTTCCGAAATATGAGATAAGCGACACTAAATATCCGCCAACTCATACGGCACGCTGTGCTCCTTCTCACCACGTAGGCTGCTTGTTGGTCTGTGTAGCAGAAATGGCCAGAGCCGGCTGGTGTTGACACACAAGTCTATGAGCCTCGTGGTGACCACGGGACTGCGCCGGAAAGTGCCAAAAACAATGGGACGCGACTAACGACCGCTGCGATGATTTGCAAACAATGCCGTGTTCAAGCTTGTCTCCGACTGCAGCGATATAAAATACGCTTCCTCCCCACTTTTTACTCCATCTGGGCAGATATTTTTTATTTCAGTTAAAACTGGGTGCAGAGGAATCTGTCTCGTTATATATAACAAGGTAACTGAGGTAACTGTAGCACACCCATCTTTTGGACAGTCGCATTATCGATATACAGGCCAATAAATATCGTATTTTCAGTTGCGTGAACGGCAGATAACTCGTCTCAGATTTTGTCTCGCTCCTAAATATAGAGAATTAGAGAAAATGCAAGGCTGAGAACTACATATCGGAGCAAATAATTCACGAAAACATTTTCAGTTACAACTACCATTATAGTTATTGCTAGTTGCTGTGTCAGGTTTTTCTTTAATAACTGAACTTTCACATACAGAAGGAAGAATGTTTATATAGTTTGGTGTTATTTTGCGAAGGAATGAGGACTCAGATGAGAGAAGGTTTGGGCAAAAAATAGGCCACCCCACTTTCAAAGGAATCATTCGAGCATTCACATTAAGCGATTTAGGGAAACTTAGGAAAAACGATATTTGGTTGATAGGGGGAGTCTGGATCTGTTTGCTGGTGGCAGGTCGATTGATGTGATAGACTGTTTTTACATCCAACAAGAAATAAGTGGAGAACAGAAATTTCCAAGCCGAATAGTTCTTCTTAAAAATTCTATGTAAAAATATAATCATATACCGGGTAGACCAGATTTCCGTCGACAACTTTCAGAGATTGTTCAGGGATATCTTACGAGCATTTTTTGTAAGGGTTCCATAGCATACTCGGGCTCGTTACGGAGTAACAATGTAGCTATAATTTATTCGGTTTGTTACCGCAATCACCTTTGTTTCTGTGAAAATACCTTCACAATATTGAAATGAGTTGTAACATGCAATCAGTGAAACGTACAACAAACAACACTGAGTAGTGCATCAACCCTCAGACGAAACTTGAGCACGTTTATAACGGTGTGTTCGGTCTGTTCAGTTAGTGTACAGTACAGGACGTAACAAATGCAGAACCGCGTCCTTACGGAATTGCTCAAAATATTGAGCACGGCACAGTGTACAGTTGCAGACCATCGACTGTCTTACACACTCCAAAATTCTAGGAGCTTGCTGTAATACTGCCGAAACTGCGATAATTCTAACAACCAGGCCCGTGTGAGTATCTACCACCGTCAGGTAAACTAGACTCTTTACGTGCCCTAAAAAGAAGTAATCTATGGCTGTCATCTTCAACTTTTGTAGTCCATTCGTCCTCAGTTGCGTGTAATATTATGGTGTGTTAATAATTTGTAATTTTGGACCGTCTAATTACAACTGAATGGAACACAATTTTCGTGCCATACGCGTTTAGCCTTTATTTTTTGCAAACTAAATAGTAAAAGTATATACACATTCAAGGCCAGTGAAGATGCCTCGCAAAGAACAAAGGCGAAATGCGTGTCGCTCGAAAATTGTGTTCCATTCAGTTGTAAATAGACGGTCCAAAAGTAAAAACGGTCAACATACCGTATTGACGCTGTCATGTCTGCTGACAGAGCTGGTCACGGAACAGAACCACTGCGACCAACATACTTAAGCCTAAGCCGTACTTCAGTGTAGGTCCTACACTACGTGATCAAAAGTATCCGGATACCCGGCGGAAAATGACTTACAAGTTCGTGGCTCCTTCCGTCGGTAGTGCTGGAATTCAATGTGGTGTTTGTCCCACCCTTGTGCTTTTTGGCAGGTTCCACTCTCGCAGGCAAACGTTCAATCAGGTTCTGGAAGTTTTCGTGGGGAATGGCAGCCCATTATTCACGGAGTGCTGTACTCAGGAGAGGTATCGATGGCAAACGTTCAATCAGGTTCTGGAAGTTTTCGTGGGGAATGGCAGCCCATTATTCACGGAGTGCTGTACTCAGGAGAGGTATCGATGTCGGTCGGTCAGGCCTGGCACGAAGTCGGCGTTCTAAAACTTCCCAGAGGTGTTCTATATGGTCCAGGACAGTCCATTACAGAGTTGTTATTGTTGTGTAACCACTCCACCACAGGCCGTGCATTATGAACAGGTGCTCGATCATGTTGTAAGATGCAATCGCCATCCCCGAATTTGCTCTTCAGCAGTGGGAAGCGAGAAGTTACTTAAAACATCAGTGTAGACCTATACTGTGATAGTGCCACACAAAACAACAAGGGGTTGGCACTAGAAACGTTGACCGGGCATTTGCCATACCCACACCCTGCCATCGGATCGCCACATTGTGTACCATGATTCGTCACTCCACACAACGTTTTTCCACTTGTTAATCGTCCAATGTTTACGCTTCTTACACCAAGCGAGGTGCCGTTTGGCATTTACCGGCGTGATGTGTGGCTTATGAGCAGGCACTGGACCGTGAAATCCTAGTTTTCTCATCTCCCGCCTAACTGTCATGGTACTTAGAATGGATTCTGATGCAGTTTGGATTTCTAGTGTGATGGTCTGAATACATATCTGCCTATTACACATTACGACCCTCTTCAATTGTCGGCGGTCTCTGTCAGTCAACAGATGAAGGCGGCCTGTACGCATTTGTGCTGTACTGGTCCCTTCACGTTTCCACTTCACAATCATATCTGAAACAGTGGACCTAGGAATCTTTAGGAGTGTGGAAATCTCGTGTACAGACGTATGATACAAGTGACACCAAATCACCTAACCACGTTCGAAGTCCGTGAGTTTCGCGGAGCGCCCCATTCTGCTCTCTCACGATGTCTGATGACTACTGAGGTCGGTGATACGGAGTACCTGGCAGTAGGTGGCAGCACAATGCACCTAATATGAAAAATTTATGTTTTTGGGGCTGTCCGAATACTTTTGATCACATAGTGTAACATCTAGTCGAAGATTGCCAGCGTCCCGCCACGCTGAAAGCACGTAATAAGACAAATTAAAAACAAGAAATACAGCCCATACCGTCAACCTTTGGACCGTCGTGCACTACTTTCACTGTAATATACATATAAAGCTAAATACGACTATAAACCAGAAAATGTAATAACTCTGCAACGAGCCATTGGTGCCCATGGGTCTTTTATAGCAAAATATTCAGATGGTGTCCCGGAACAATCTGCAGACATTAGTCGGTGGAATTCTGCTTCACCATGTATAATCAATTATTTTGATTCTTCTGATACTTCACAGCCACTTCAGCAAAGAGGGCTATACAAGATAAACACTAAAAGAACAACGCACACTAAGCAACTGTAAGTGACTACGTTTCCCTCAAAGTAAAGCAGGAATCACGATGTCCGAGGCAGTAAAATCCATAATTTGTTCTTGTTTCTTTTCAAGAATGGTGTATGAATTCAGCAATCTTATTACATACATAGCGCTCAGAAACAGTTTCAAAAGCTTGTAAGGGTGTTGCAAGGTATTTTGTGCTGATAAATAATTATTAAGAAGAAAATGAGAACGTTGCTCCGTTTCCGACTTCATTAGCACTGAAGTTAGCCCTTCAGGCCGTTGCAAGAGAAAATTCAAGCGGTCCGCCAGAGACATTGTCGCCAAAAGCATTCTTCCTTTGGTTTCCTACAACCAAAGAAGAGAGCAATACAAAAATTGTACACGGGATTTTATTAAGCCAGCCAAAGGCCTAGCGGCCTGGTGCGCTGCCATCTACGCTACGAGATCAACTGACACTAACTGTACCGAGCGAGGTGGCGCAGTGGTTAGACACTGGACTCGCATTCGGGAGGACGACGGTTCAATCCCGCGTCCGGCCATCCTGATTTAGGTTTTCCGTGATTTCCCTAAATCGCTCCAGGTAAATGCCGGGATGGTTCCTTTGAAAGGGCACGGCTGACTTCCTTCACCGTCCTTCCCTAATCCGATGAGACCGATGACCTCGCTGTCTGGTCTCCTTCCTCCAAACCAACCAACCAACCACCCACTAACTGTATCTGGCGGGCCACTTGAATTAGCGCGCGAATGACGAGACTCGCTAACCTCAGTGGTAATTAGTTGGACACGGTGCAGTGTATCGAATTTTTTTTTTTTTTTAACAGTGGCTTCTGACCATGACATACCTTGCAACACCCTTACAAGCTTTTCAGACTATTTCTGACCACACAACAAATGTGTAACTGTGAGGTCAACAATCTGCCCTTCTCCATGTATGATTTTCGTACTGCATTACTAGCTTCCTGACGTACCACCTCAGAATCAAATATGAATCATTATGAAATTCAGAACTCCTACATTCGTCATTCAATAAAATATTCCTCCCCTGTTTCACAAAATGGATTCTCAGGGGTATTCTTGACCCGAGGAGACAGACGCCTAGACTTCCCTACACCCTATTGAACAAACTATAAGATCCCTCCTCCCCCTTATTGAACACTGCAGTTAACAGTCCGGGTCGTGGAAGCAAGGATTCTGATTATTCTATTCGAGTGTAGATTCATACAAAATCTACCTAATCTCGACATAGTGCCACTACTGACAGCAATTTTAAAAGAATATTACCTACGCGAACATCTCTTTATCGGGGCCTTCTCTGAAATTAATACGGTGTACACTCGAAAAATGGTTCAAATGGCTTTAGGCACTATGGGACTTAACATCTGAGTTCATCAGTCCCCTAGACCGTAGAACTACTTAAACCTAACTAACCTAAGGACAGCACACAACACCCAGTCATTACGAGGCAGAGAAAATCCCTGACCCCACCGGGAATCGAATCCGGGAACCCGGGCGTGGGAGTCTCATTGTCGTTGAAGAACTGCATTGGCTGTCTTACCTGACGACCTGAGCTTAAGATGACTCAGAACTGTGAGTGTTTTTAAGCTAGAAACAGAAACAAATGCGGAGATAGACAAATGTAACCTGCTATACTTTTCCAGTAATTTCTTACAGTTCCACTTACATTATGACTGTGCTGTATTAGGCGAAGCTCATACGATACCATGATGGAATAGGTGTAGTGTTACATTCTGCCGGCCGCTGTGGCCTAGCGGTTCTAGGCGCTTCACTCCGGAACCGTGCTGCTGCTACGGTCGCAGGTTCGAATCCTGCTTCGGGCATGGATGTGTGTGATGTCCTTAGGTTAGTTAGGTTTAAGTAGTTCTAAGTTCTAGGGGACTGATGACCTCAGATGTTAAGTCCAATAGTGCTCAGAGGCATTTGAACCATTTTTACACGGCTTTTCCTCCTTTCGCGTCAGCGACGTTCGCCATGACTGTCCCAATACAGGAACGCGCTCTGCTTATAAAGCTGTCTTACAAGAATGATGACAGTGCACACGTCGCTCTGCAGAAGTTCCGGACACTGAAGGGTTTCACAAAAGGCGTTGGTCCAGAGAAAATGATTCGGAAATTCGAAAAGACGGGTCCTTTTGTTGTGCAACCTGGTAGAGGGAGGAAACGAATTGATTCGACGTCAGTGGAAGCAGTGGCCACAGCAATGCACGAGGAGATTCGTGGTGAAGCATAAAAGTGTAGTGCACGGAGAATTGCCCGAAAATTGGCCATACCCGTGAACACGGCGCGTAAAATCCTACGAAACATCTTTCTTTGCTATTCATTCAGAATTACCCATTCGTACAAGTTGCTTCCTGTTGACTTGCCAGCAAGGAAGACACTTGCTTTAGAATTTCTTGCTCGCATGGAAGTGGGTAATGATTGGCCGTGGAAGATATTGTGGACAGGCGAAGGACACTTCCATCTGACAGGTTATGTCAATACACAGAATTGTCGAATATGGGCAACGGAAAATTCACACGAAAATCAACCAGTAGCGCTTCATCCTGAAAAGGTAATTGTGTGTTGTGGGTTTACGGCATCATTTATCATAAGGACATATTTTTTAGAAGAGACAGGTGCTTCCGGCCCTGTTTCCTGTACCTTCACTGGTAAGCGCACGAGCGTCTTTTGCGCAACCACATCATTCCAGCTCTCCAACCGCTTGGATGTGTGGTTGGGATCATTTCCCTACAGCCAGGCCGTCCCTATCACTTGATCCTAATCCGTGAGACTTCTGGCTTGGGGCTATCTGAACGATGTTGTCTTCAGTATTCCGGTTGCAAACGTAGCTGCATTGAAGGCACGCACTGCGCAACACATTCTGAACGTGACCCCGGAAACACTTCGATCAGTTGTGGAACATGCTGTTTCTCGGTTTTAACTTGCTGCAGAAAACGGTGGACAGCATTCTGAACATGTTTTGCGCCACTCGCACGGAAATTAATAATCCGAGTTGATTTTGATTGATGCGTTTTATGCGGTTTCGGACTCAGGACAATTAAAACCGACGGACAGATGCTTCTTATGCGGGTTTTGGCCTCAGGACAGTTAAAAACCGATTTTTCCCATCCGCTTTTGATGTGACCTTGCTGTGGTGGATGGGCTGATGTAACTAACAGTATCACACCTGTACACCTATGCACACTGAGTAGTACAGTTTGTTTAACGTCAAACGTACACCTTATGCCTTGCTGTATGATTCATTTGTCATTTGTAGTCGACCACTATAAATTGTGATGCTTACAGCGCCATCTATTGCTACGTTTTGTAACTATATATTTTTCTTCTGCCACACGTTTCCCCCCTTCTCCGATAATATTTCGTTGCATTCTGACCATTGGTGTTATTTCTAAAGCAGTTTGAAAGTTTGACTTTAATTATAATCATCCTGTATAATAAGAGCAGAACCTTAACACTACTGAAACTTAGTTTTCCATTATTTCACATCTGGTTTTGGATACCCGAGAGTCTGGCACACCACTCTTCGCCAGGCACTATGACAGATGAACTCTGGCGTAGAGCAGCGTGGAATGAAATCCTTAAATCTATCTTTTTTTCCTTTGAGTGATAATATGGAATTGGTGCACCATTTCTGAGAGGAAACTTTCCTCCTCAAAATCTATCACATTTAGATAGTTAAGAAATTTGTGTGTGGAATTTCCAACTTCAAGAACACTCCTGTCTGATAAGTCTTCAGCATTCATCTATAAAGTGGAACCCTGCGAAATTTTTAGTAAACGACAATTTCTTCTCAGCTGCATGCTGTATCATGCTACAGAATTGTTGCACATCCCATCCCTGTCATCGACCCCCACCCCCATGCTCGTAAACGTACGTATGTTTAACATTTAGGTTTAGTGGATTTTCACGAGATACACGGTCCAGTTACATTAATGTGACCATAGCCTATGTTCGACGTCAGCGTGCAATAATCACTCACAGACGACAAGTGCCAGCAGCATCGCCGGCCGGAGTGGCCTTGCGGTTCTAGGCGCTACATTCTGGAGACGAGCGACTGCTACGGTCGCAGTTTCGAATCCTGCCTCGGGCATGGATATGTGTGATGTTCTGAGGTAAGTTGGGTTTAATTAGTTCTAAGTTCTAGGCGACTGATGACCTCAGAAGTTAAGTCGCATAGTGCTCAGAGCCATTTTTGAGCCAGCAGCATCTATGGAGGTATATAAAGTGAATGCGGAAAACAGTGCAGTCGTTGTCGTAATGCGTAAAGGGGGTGACTTACGTGACGCCCAAAAGGTCACTATTGCTGGCATTCGCCCCACGGATGAAAACGTTTCCGAAATGATTCAGTTTGTAAACTGTTCGCATGCCGCCGTGCTCAACGTATGCTGTGGATACAGAATGGCGCTATCCAAAACCGAGGCCGAGGCCACTGTTGTGACCTTAGTAAACGACGACTGCGGAGATATGAATGGACTAACAGACTTGCAAATGTCTTCTCAAAAACCGTTCAGCGAACGTTGCTGCGCGTGGCATGAGCCTCCGCACCAGGCGCCTAGTTCACGCACCAATGCTGACTGCTGTTGGCCTTTTCAGATGAATCAGTTTTTATGCCCCGTCGACAGATGGCCGACACACTGCAGCAATCGCCGGAAGTGTCCATGCTAGAGGAGAGAGTGTTATGGTCTGGGGAAAGTTTCTGTTGCCCTCGTCATTCTAAAACGCACATTGGGTCAACAAAAGTATGAATCCATCCTTGGGGATCAAGTGCACTCGTACATGCAGTGTGTTCTTCCTTCGCACAATGGGATCACCAGCAGTACATTACTACGTGTTACACAGCCCGCAGTGTACGTATGTCGTTGGAAGAGCACCAGGATGAGTTTACCGTACTCCATTGGCAGCCAAATTATCCGTGGAACTTCCTGGCAGATCAAAATTGTGTGTCGGACCGAGACTCGAACTCGGGACCTTTACCTTTCGCGGGCAAGTGCTCTACCAGCAGGAGAGCTTCTGCGAAGTTTGGAAGGTAGGAGACGAGGCACTGGCGGAATTGGAGCTGTGAGGACGGGTCGTGAGTCGTGCTTGGGTATGTCAGTTGGTAGAGAACTTGCCCGCAAAAGGCAAAGGTCCCGAGTTCGAGTCTCGGTCCGGCACACAGTTTTAATCTGCCAGGAAGTTTCATATCAGCGCACACTCCGCTGCAGAGTGAAAATTTCATTCTGCAGATTATCTGTATTGAAATCCAATCGAGAATCTATGGGACCACCTCGATGTGGCTGTCTGCCTCGTGGATCCCAACTGAAGGCCACTACTGTCTACGGAGAGTAAGAACGTAGCACCAAATTTCTGCACATTTGATTGCAACATGTCATTTCTGCACAACTGGGGGTTAACAGCTGTTCTCCAATGAGCAGAGTAGATGTGAAGCTGCCATCACCGATAATAGCTCGTGTACCCTTTGCTGTGCAGCCTGTTTTACTTTCATCCGACCTGTGGTAAGTGAGAAATTATCTGCAAATTTGGGATATTTGAAAAAAAAAACTTTAGGGGAACATTCTGAATATGGTATACGCAGAGTGTGTGCTGAGTAGTGATAAATTCCAGGCAACAGGCAAGAAGCATAAGAAGGTGAGCTGATGGCAGTGACGAGCTATTAGGAGGCTGTGTCGGCGCGTACAGAGATGAAGCCATCGCGGCAATTACAGGGAGTGTCAGTGCGGCGCTGGCGTAATTAATGAATGAGACGCGCGCCGCCAGCTGGGCTCGCTCCTCACTGTTCGGCCTCCGCAACCCGCGTCAGAATCCCAGGCTATCCTATGTGCTCTGAGTGCCGCTGTATATTGCTACAAATAGCATTCATAATGTGATTGTTCTCCGTAAAATAGAGTATTTGAACGTGAGAGTTATTATTATTTATCAAATCTGGCGTAATTTTCTATCTGTCAGGTAATCATCGTTTACTACAGGGTTACAATTATTGAACTATGTGAAATAAAATCGTCATAACTTATGAACGGTTTGCGTTAGGACGTTCAAACTGCTCTGTTGGTTTCGAGGCATGATGGGAATTAGTATGATTCGACACAGCGACGAAGCTGAATTCATTTGGATAGGTTCGTCAATGAGCGAAACTGCCCCATTTGGGGGCTGACAATCTGTATTTCGCGATCGAAGAGTCTCTTCACCCTCAACGGGTGGCTGTGTGGTGTGCAATGTCCAGTCACAGAATAATCGCTGCGATATTCCTCGACGGCACGGTGACTACCGAACGGTACGTGAAGGTTTTGGAAGATGATTTCATCCCCATTATCTAAAGTGACCCTGATTTAGACAAGATGTGGTTCATGCAAGACGGAATTCGACCGCATCGAAGCAGGAGAATGTTTGATGTCCTGGAGGAGCGCCTGGGGGACGGCATTCTGTCTCTGAAGTATTCTCCAGATCTGAACACATGTGACTCGTTTTTGTGGGCCTATATTAAAGATAAGGGGTACAGCAATAACCCCACAACAGCCATTCAGGAGGTCATCGACAGCATCGATGTTCCGACACTTCAGGTCATGCAGAATTTCGCTATTCGTTTGGGCCACATCATTGCCAATGATGGCAGGCATATCGAACATGTCATAACCCGTATCCGAATATCTGTAGTCACGTTTACATGTTAAATGAAGTGTGTGCACGCTGTAGTTTTTAACTAATTTACGTTTCTCATATCATATACGAGTAGTTCCAGAATTGCCATCGTGTAATTACATCTTTAGACGAGTTCGACATTCTCGTCAGAAGCTATTCTTCACAGTAGATTTTGAAAACTACACTACTGCCCATTAAAATTGCTACACCAAGAAGAAATGCAAATGATAAACGGGCATTCATTGGACAAATATATTATACTAGAACTGACATGTGATTACATTCTCACGCAATTTGGGTGCAAAGATCATGAGAAATCAGTACCCACAACAACCAACTGTGACCGTAATAACGGCCTTAATACGCCTGGGCATTGAGTCAAACAGAGCTTGGATGCCGTGTACAGGTACAACTGCCTATGCAGCTTCAACACGATACCACAGTTCATCATGAGTTGTGACTGGCGTATTGTGACGAGCCAGTAGCTCTGCCACCATTGACCAGACGTTTTCAATTGGTGAGAGCTCTGGAGAATGTGCTGGCCAGGGCAGCAGTCGAACATTTTCTGTATCCAGAAAGACCCATACAGGACGTGCAACAAGCGGTCGTGCATTATCCTGCTGAAATGTTGGGTTTCGCAGGGATCGAATGAAGGGTAGAGACACGGGTCGTAACACATTTGAAATTAACGTCCACTGTTCAAAGTGCCGTCAATGCGAACAAAAGGTGACCGAGACGTGTTACCAATGGCACCCCATACCATCAAGCCGGATGATCTTTCAGTATGGCGATGACGAATACACGCTTCCAATGTGCGTTCACTGCGATGTCGCCAAACATGGATGCGACCATCACGATGCTGTAAACAGAACCTGGATTCATGACTGCTACGAAAGCTGACCATACCACTCGGCGTAAAGGTGGCCTACTCTGTCAATAGGATTGATGACACAAATCCCGGAATCGTGGTTGACAGGTAAAGAACCCAGCGACAAAACTGCTCCCGATGTGGGAAGTCTGTCGCTAGTAAGCCCTGCACACGCTGTAAGTGACAAGGGTAGTAACAATTGTCATGGAGAATGAAACTTCCTGGCAGATTAAAACTGTGTGCCCGACCGAGACTCGAACTCGGGACCTTTGCCTTTCGCGGGCAAGTGCTCTACCATCTGAGCTACCGAAGCACGACTCACGCCCGGTACTCACAGCATTACTTCTGCGGGTGGGCGGGTGAGGTCAACGCCTTTGTCTTTTCCTTCCTGTCCGCTACTTTCCTTCTAATATCTGCTGGGGCCACGCCTGCCAGGCAGTACAATTTATCAGTCGAAGTTGGTCTCAGATAGCCTGTGATGATGCGGCAGGATTCATTAAGCGGTATGTCCACTTGCTTGGCGTGACTAGAATTGTTTCACACTGGGCACGCGTACTCCGCTGTTGAATAGCACAAAGCAAGACCTGTGGTTCTCACTATTCCAGGCTGTGCCCCCCATGTAGTGCCCGTTAGTTTGCGCAAAATGTTGTTTCTCGCGGCTACTTTGTGTTTAGTGCTCATGCAGTGCTTTTTATAGGTGAGTGCTCTATCCAAGGTGACGCCTAAGTATTCTGGTGTTTCGCAATGTTCCAGGGGTACTCCTTCCCAGTTAAGTTGTAGTCTTCTTGCAGATTGTCTGTTCTTTAGGTGGAAGACTCAGGTTTGGGTTTTCCCTGGGTTGGGCTTGAGATGGTTTCCCTTATAGTAGGTGGCAAGCTGTTCGAGGGCTTCTGACAGATTCTGTTCAACAGTTTCAAAGTTGTCTGCCTGAGCGGTAATGGCGCAATCATCTGCATATATGAAGCATTCGGTGCCTTGGGGGAGGGGCTGGTCATTAGTATATACACTCCTGGAAATTGAAATAAGAACACCGTGAATTCATTGTCCCAGGAAGGGGAAACTTTATTGACACATTCCTGGGGTCAGATACATCACATGATCACACTGACAGAACCACAGGCACATAGACACAGGCAACAGAGCATGCACAATGTCGGCACTAGTACAGTGTATATCCACCTTTCGCAGCAATGCAGGCTGCTATTCTCCCATGGAGACGATCGTAGAGATGCTGGATGTAGTCCTGTGGAACGGCTTGCCATGCCATTTCCACCTGGCGCCTCAGTTGGACCAGCGTTCGTGCTGGACGTGCAGACCGCGTGAGACGACGCTTCATCCAGTCCCAAACATGCTCAATGGGGGACAGATCCGGAGATCTTGCTGGCCAGGGTAGTTGACTTACACCTTCTAGAGCACGTTGGGTGGCACGGGATACATGCGGACGTGCATTGTCCTGTTGGAACAGCAAGTTCCCTTGCCGGTCTAGGAATGGTAGAACGATGGGTTCGATGACGGTTTGGATGTACCGTGCACTATTCAGTGTCCCCTCGACGATCACCAGTGGTGTACGGCCAGTGTAGGAGATCGCTCCCCACACCATGATGCCGGGTGTTGGCCCTGTGTGCCTCAGTCGTATGCAGTCCTGATTGTGGCGCTCACCTGCACGGCACCAAACACGCATACGACCATCATTGGCACCAAGGCAGAAGCGACTCTCATCGCTGAAGACGACACGTCTCCATTCGTCCCTCCATTCACGCCTGTCGCGACACCACTGGAGGCGGGCTGCACGATGTTGGGGCGTGAGCGGAAGACGGCCTAACGGTGTGCGGGACCGTAGCCCAGCTTCATGGAGACGGTTGCGAATGGTCCTCGCCGATACCCCAGGAGCAACAGTGTCCCTAATTTGCTGGGAAGTGGCGGTGCGGTCCCCTACGGCACTGCGTAGGATCCTACGGTCTTGGCGTGCATCCGTACGTCGCTGCGGTCCGGTCCCAGGTCGACGGGCACGTGCACCTTCCGCCGACCACTGGCGACAACATCGATGTACTGTGGAGACCTCACGCCCCACGTGTTGAGCAATTCGGCGGTACGTCCACCCGGCCTCCCGCATGCCCACTATACGCCCTCGCTCAAAGTCCGTCAACTGCACATACGGTTCACGTCCACGCTGTCGCGGCATGCTACCAGTGTTAAAGACTGCGATGGAGCTCCGTATGCCACGGCAAACTGGCTGACACTGACGGCGGCGGTGCACAAATGCTGCGCAGCTAGCGCCATTCGACGGCCAACACCGCGGTTCCTGGTGTGTCCGCTGTGCCGTGCGTGTGATCATTGCTTGTACAGCCCTCTCGCAGTGTCCGGAGCAAGTATGGTGGGTCTGACACACCGGTGTCAATGTGTTCTTTTTTCCATTTCCAGGAGTGTATATTAAAAAGTGTTGGGGCCAGTACGGTTCCTTGGGGGGGCCATTTTTCTGTATCCTCCACCGGCTTCTCTGACCCTGAAAATCCACGAAGAATCTTCGATTCTGGAGTAGGTTTCGAATCAGTAAGATTAGTCTGTAGTCTCTACTCATTGCGTATATTTTCCCCAGGAGCAGTCGGTGGTTGACTGTATTGTTGGCTGCTGATAGGTCTAGGAAGACAGCCCCGGTGATCTTCCTGTTCTCGAGCCCATCCTCTATGTGTTGCGCTAATTTTAGCACCTGTGACGTGCAGCATTTGCCCTGTCTGAAGCCTGCTTATTGTGGGATCAGGAGGGGCTCGATGGCGTCCGTGATTCTGTGGAGTATCATCCTTTCCAAAACCTTGTACATATGGCATAGCAGAGAGATCGGCCTGTAGTTTTGGGGATTGTCAGGTCCTTTGCCTGGTTTTAGGATGGCAATGACTAGCGATTTGCTGCAGATTTTGGGAATTTTGCAGAATTTCATGCAGTTGTTCATCATATCGACTAGCCATTTACTTGTTACAGGTCCAAAATGCTTTATTTGCTCGACGCATATATCATTAAGGCCAGCTGCTCTCAGCATTTTGCACTTACTGATCGCCTTCGCCAGTTCAAAAATGTTTCAAATGGCTCTGAGCACTATGGGACTTAACATCTGTGGTCATCAGACCTAACTAACCTAACTAACTTAAGAACATCACAAACATCCATGCCCGAGGCAGGATTCGAACCTGCGGCCCTAGCGGTCACGCGGTTCCAGACTGAAGCGCCCAGAACCGCAGTTCTCCAGTTCATCCAAGGTAAATGGCTTGGATAGTTCTTCGGTCTCCTGAGCGGAGTTTCGTTCTATGCCCCTTTTTTGTCTGTGGGTTGTCGTATCTTTGTGCTTTCCCATTTGTGAGAAGGTGGTGTGCAGTTTGGTCTGCTGTGTCGTTCGCGTGTTGATTTGGTTTGGTGGGGTCATTGGCTAGGCGTTTTATGAGTTTCCTGGCCTTTTGACTATCTCTGCCAAAATTAGTTTCCTCCATTAGTTTGGTCCATTGCTCCCTTCTCACGTCTGATTTTCGGGAGGTAATAGCCCTTCCTTTTGCGAGGGTTTCTTCACTGAAGGGGTTTCTTTCGAAGAGCATTTGATACTCTTCCAGTAGGGCTACTGTTTCTTGGGTGAGTCCTGGTGTGTAACTTGTTCTGCATCCCCTTGGAATAGACGCTCGGGAGCAGGTTTTGGCGGTGATCACGAAGCTGCCATAGTTCCATGGATCTGGGCTATATGTCTGGACTCTCTCTTCTAGTATTCTGGTGAATTTGGGCCAGTCTGCCGTCCTGAAATTATATCTCCTTCTGAACTTTACTCTTCGTGGTATAACTATTGGCAATATTTGGCACATTACTGGACGATGTTGTGTCTTTGGGATGGGGGCGCAGATGGACTTAAAGCACTGTTGGGCTATTTCTTCGCCGACGAACAGGAGATCCGGGTTGTATCCGCGGAGCCACCTACCGCTGTTGAAAGATGTGAGAAGTTTGCTGTCCTGGATAAGTGCCAGGTGGTTTGACTCGGCCCACGCCAGAACGGCTTTACCGTTTTTGTCTTCTTGTGCATATCCCCATACGTGACTATGGCTGTTGAAATCGGCGATGATGAAAGCCGTTTTCTGTTTACCGATTTTTACTCAAATTGGTTCAAATGGCTCTGAGCACTATGGGACTTAACTACTGTGGTCATCAGTCCCCTAGAACTTAGAACTACTTAAACCTAACTAACCTAAGGACATCACACACATCCATGCCCGAGGCAGGATTCGAACCTGCGACCGTAGTGGTCACGCGGTTCCAGACTGTAGCGCCCGTAACCGCACGGCCACTCCGGCCGGCCCGATTTTTACTGGTGGTTCAAAGTGCAAGTCTACTTTTGGGGGCTTATACAGTGAGGTCACCGTGTATTCGCCAAATTCCACCGTGATAATCTCGACATCTCTCTCCTCAGTGTGATCCGCCATCCTCACTTGGAGGTCCGGTTTGGTGAACACGGCACTCCCGTATTGCGCGTACGGTCTTTCTGCTACTAGTTTCATCCCTGGAACCTTGGGCCGTCGGTGTTGGATGTCCCTATGCGTTTCTTGCATGCAGAGTACGTCACATTTGGTTTTTTGACAAAGCTCGCTCAGCAATTGTTCTTTGCAAGACGAAAGACCTTCTATGTTCACAGAGATGATCGTCAAAGCCGGTTCTGATAAGAACCTATCCTGTTTTTCTCGAGACATTATGTCGCTCTACTGTGATGCTTCTGGTGTGAGAGAATCTGCCGTCTTAGAGCCGTTGCCCAGGGGACGCCCGAATGTGTTATTAATGACACATCCTTCGCGAAGGCTTCTCTCGTGTCCCCCTTCGACACTGTGGCAATGATATTCTTAACATTGTGCCATATACAATGAGGTTTTGTTTTGACGAATGAGAGGAACATATTCTCTTTACTTTCTTGATTCACTCAATTTGCTCTAGATGATCTAGGATGTACTGCTCTAATTGTTTCATCATCAGAGCAGCCATTACTTCCCATACAGTTTTCTAATGAGTCCGTCAGTCTTCAGGTATGGTGGTTTAAACATTCATTTCACCTAGTCCAAAAAAGTTTTAAGCATTCCTTTTTTTGTGTGAAATGGTGACTGTAATTTTCGTAAAGATTTCTGTTCATGTGCGCGGACTTTCTATAGATTTAGTGTTCTATCAGTTTCTCTTATTCACAGTTAACCGAAATTGTAACTCTGACCTCTTCTCTCTTTTTGAATTGTGAGGTGTATATTAGAATTAATAATTTTAAAAGTCAGGTAAACACTTCATTCCGTATTTTTATAGTTTCAGCATTGGAATATGAACCTCTTTCAACTAAACAATGGAATTTTTTGTACTGCTGTCACCTCACCCTCACCCGTGAATTATAGCGGAGTAAAGTAGTAACAAAGAAAACTAAAATTAAATGCTTACCACCAATGAAATGTGAAATAAACACTCGTATACATTTAAATGAAAGTGGGAGCTTTCAACGGCATTTTATGATTTAGTCTCATTCTCCCAACTACAATTGAGCTGTGTAGAGCACTTAAGAGCAATTGATATTCAAATCAGTATTTCACAGATGAGTAAATTTAAGATTTCTAGAGTAAACGGCACTATTAACTTTTTTGATCTTCACTTTCATTTGGTAAAATATAGAATTAAATCAAATTTAATGGTTTATGGCATGACCTATGGCAGATAAAAGACAAATTACGGGTGTTATTTCTGTACTTTACTTAGTTTATGAAAATTTACAGCCGACCAGAGTGGCCAAGCGTTTCTAGGCGCTACAATCTGGAACCGCGCGACCGCTACGGTCGCAGGTTCCTAGTCCTGCCTCTGGCATCGATGTGTGTGATGTCCTTAGGTTAGTTAGGTTTAAGTAGTTCTAAGTTCTAGGGGACTGATCACCACAGAAGTTAAGTCCCATAGTGCTCAGAGCCATTAGAACCCATTTGAAAATTTACACTGCAGCAGGTTACTTCAACCTATAGAGTAAATTATGGTAAGTCTTCTGTCAGAATGTTGTTGTACACTATTAAGTACTGATTAGACTAGAAATCGTGCGTTCCACCAGAGGCATAGAGAAAGAAGTTCGGACACTTCTTACACCACTGATCACACTACTTCGAGACCAGTATGCTCAAAATTAGTGCGAATCAATCTCAGAACTGCTTCTATCACTGTTCTTAAAAATTTGCTTCTACTGAAGAAAGTTTGAAAGAGGATTTGAACGATACGCTAAGAACCGAGTAGTCAGATAGGACTATCCAACATGTAACTGACATCACTCTTCAAAACGCAGGAAGCCTTACTCGGAAATGGAACAAAAAATGAATTGTAAAACATAACTGGGAAACTTTCAGTGATATAACATAAACATTTTACATTTGTAGAATTTTGTTTCATAATAGCTGTTGAGGTTTCACAATGTCTGATAGAAATACCTGTACACCTATTAGTGGACATTAATATGGGGTGCGTCTAACATTCACCTCTATGACTCCTGAACACAGTTGGGGACACTATCAATAAAGTCTCTGAATGTTCACGGAGGAATGGCAGCCGATTATTACTCAAGGCCAGAAACCAGAGGAAGTTGTGAAGCTGGGGTCCAAAGCGAAGGCGAGGTTTTAACTCACCGAGAAGGCTTATTATGGTGATCAGTTCGGGACTCTCGGCAGGCCTGTCCTTATCAGGAATGATATTATCCACAAATCAATGCCGCACAAATGCTGCGTAATGACAGGGTGCCTTGTCATGATTATAAAAACAATCATCGTCCCCGAAATGTCCCTCGCCTGTACGCAGTACACAACGCTGTAAAATCTGTTCATATTCTTCCGTATTTAGCCTTTCCTTATTCGTAAGGAGTAGACCGTACCCTAACCACGAAAGCACTCTGAAAATGGTTGAAATGGCTCTTGGCACTACGGGACTTAACTTCTGAGATCATCAGTCCCCTAGAACTTAGAACTACTTAAACATAACTAACCTAAGGACATCACACACATCCATGCCCGAGGCAGGATTCGAACCTTCGACCGTAGCGGTCTCGCGATTCCAGACTGTAGCGCCTAGAACCGCTCGGCCACGACGGCCGGCAAAATCGTTTAGAATCTGCTTAATGTATCCCTCTCTCGGTCTAGCGGAAGAACTGTAACACCCCTATCCCCCCTCACACACATACACTTTCATCCAGTACTAAGTTGCTGATCTCTTGATGCCTCAGAACGTGTCCTATTAACCGATCTCTTTCTTTGGTCAAGTTGCGCCACAATTGTCTTTTCTCCCCAGTTCTAATATTCGGTATTCTTCATTCCAAAAACGTATATTTTCCTCTCGTCTGAAATGTCTAGCGTCCACGTTTACGTTTCATACGAGGCTACACTCGAAACAAATACTTTCAGGAAAGACTTTCTAACACTTCCATCTGTATTCGATGTCAACAAATTTCCCTTCTTCAGAAACTTTTTTCTTGCCAGTCTACATTTTATATCCTCTCTACTTCGGCCATCACAGTTATTTTACCATCCAAGTACGAAAACCCATATTCTACTTATATTACTACAGTCTGCATAAATACATCACAGATGTTAGAGACATGAAAAGGTTTTCGGAACCTTAATTTCATCTGATTACTTTTAATGTCTCGTTTCCTAATCTAATCATCACATCGATTGATTTAATTTTCCAGTGCCCTTTTTTGATGTTCATCTTATATCCTCCTTTCCAGACGCTGTTCATTCCATTCAGCTGTTCTTCCAAGTCTTTTGCTGTCTATGACAGAATCACAGTCTCACCGGCAGAGCTCAGATCATTATTTCTTCAGTAATTCGTTCTTCTAATTTTCTTTGGTATCCTTTATTGTTTGTTCACAGTACATTTTGGCTAATATCGGCGATAAGTTGCAACACTGTCTCACTCCTTTCTCAACCACTGCTTCTCATTTTTGCCCTTCGACTCTTTATAACTGCGATCTGGCTTCTGTGCAAGTTGTTAACAGTCTGGCAGTCTCTGTATCTTACCCCTGCCAGCTTCAGAGTTTGAAAGAGTGTGTTACAGTCAACATCGCTGAAAGATTTCACTATGTCTACAAATTATACAGACATAGGTTTGCTTTTCATTAGCGTATCTTCCAAGAGAAGCCGAAAGGTCTGTATTGCCTCGCGTGCTCTTACATTTCTGTGGAACCCAAACTGATCTTCCTCGATGTCAGCTTCTATCGGTTTTTCCATTTTTCTGTAAAGAATTCGATTTATTATTATGCAACCATGACTTATGGAACGAATAGTTCAGTAATATGCGCACCTGTCATCAGCTGCTTTCTTTAGCATTGAAATTACTACATTCTTCTTGAAGTCAGAGGGCACTTCGCCTGTCTCATATAGCTTGCACACGAGATACAATATTTTGTCGTGGCTGGTTCTCCCAGCGATATCAGTAGTTCTGAGTGATTTTTGTGTACTCCAGGCACTTTCTTCCGACTTTATGAATATGAGTTGGATAACAAGTAGTGGCAACACTGTTATAATTCATACCAGACTTTACTGACAGACATTTACTGTATTATATACCCTCAGTAATCACATTCCCGCACACAGATGGAAAGCGCCGTACTCAGTCAGCGCGTCCATCTCTGTCAATGTCTCGTAAGGGCTGACTTACGGCGCGATTGATGTCTTCTCTTGTGCTGTAGAGCTACCACGAAAAGGTTCCATCATTTTGGCGATCAGGTCGTAATCGCACGTATTCATGTCGTGTGCAGTCGCTGGATGTTCCAGTATTTCCCATCTTCTTAATGAATTCACGACATTTCATTGAGAAGCTGAAGAAACTGAAACTTGCAGCAAACGACATCCTGGTCAGCTTTGATGTTTACGAAAGTGCCACTCAGTGACGCTCTGGAGCACATCGGGTCCATTTTCCTACAAGGCATCAGAAAGCTCTACCATGCATGTGTCACCACGAGCTATTTCAAGTGAAATGGCAATTTCTACGAACAGCTGGAAGGCGTCGCCATGGGTAGTCCTCTTAGTCCAGTAGGGGAACATTTCGAAACACACGCACTGGACTTGGCGACTTGCAAACCTAAGGTGTGGCACAGATACGTCGATGACACTTTCGTTGTGTGGAGCCATGGTGAAAAACAGCTCGGTGACTTCCTACGACACTTGAACAGCCTCCATGCCAAAATAAAATTTAGCATGGAAGTAGAAAAGGACAAAAAACTGCCATTTCTAAATGTGCTCGTCAGAAGGGATGGCGAAAAACTGCGACATAGCGTGTACCGAAAACCGACACACACGGACCGATATCTGCACAAACTATCAAACCACCACCTGAGCCAGAAAAGAGGCATGATTAATACGCTCGTAACGCGAGCAGGACGAATATGTGAGCCGCAGCACCTCCGATGCAACACCTGGAAAGTGTTCTGACGAGCAATGGGTACTCCACAAATTATATTAGAAGTGTAACAGGTCCAAACACTCGGCGAAGTAAGGAATCAGAAAAAGAATTGTCGGGTACGGCCTTTCTGCCATACGTTCCCAGAGTGACGGACAGAATCGGCCGTATATTGCGCAAACATGGCGTAAAGACGATTTTCAAACCGACAAGGAAGATGAAAGAGTGTCTTAGATCGGCAAAGGAGAAAAGGGACCCACTTTCAATGTCGGAGATATACCGTATACCATTCATATGCGGAAAAGTTTATGTCGGAATGAGTGGACGATCAATCAACATCAGGATCAAAGAACATAAGCGACATTGAAGGTTGGGGCAGGTGGAGAAACCGGCCGTCGCAGAGCACGCACTGAGTGAGACCGACCACGGAATGAAATTGGCCGACACGGAAGTTCTGGCTGTAGAGAAGCACTATCACACTCGCTTGTTCAGAGAAGCTGTAGAAATACAAAAACACGCGAACAGCTTCAACAAGAAACAGAAAGGCCTTAAGGTAAACGGATACTGACTTCCCGTATTGCAGCGAACGACCGTCGCAGGTAGTAGGAGGAGAACCGCACCGGAAATGACCGGGGAGAAGCCCTCGGACGTTGGTGCGCCAGGTACATACAGTCTGAGGCCGCGAGCTCGGCTGCAGTGCACCACCGGCAATGGAGGGTGAAGCTTTGACAACGCCAGCCACTCGTGCTGGCGGAACGTCAGTAAAATCATCAGATGTACGTCGGCTGAAGAGCGCGAGACAGAAGCCAATAGGCAATTTGTCAACAAGTGGCCACGAAAGCCTTACCAATTTGTATTATGAAATAAACTTTGGAACTTCCTCTTTTCAGTGTTATAAAGCTTGTTCATTTTGGATTTGTACTTAAATAAATGCTAAGTTTTGAAAAGGCGTCCATCATTTAGAATAACCTTGTAGAATGCTTTGAGGCAAGCCATGTCCACTTGAATGGTAATCTATATTTAGTATTGTCATGGAGTACAGGAACAATCGTTCATACTTGAATAGTACTGATAGACAGTCACATATCAGTTTCCTTTGAACTTTAAACTTTAGCACACATCTGTGGGTAATAATATCAGTGCTGCTGGATCTGGGCTGTGTTGGTGCTACAATCCTATACGGCGATCTCAGAATGGGGTGAGCAGTGCTATGCTCTGATGTAAATAGATATCCAGCAGTGACAGTGTGTGGAACCTCTTTAGGGCATGTCTTCTCTGCTGTCTCTTATTTCTGGCTGTGTCAGGCAACGACTGTCCTTATATTGTGGTACTGTCGTCAGGTACCAACTGTATCCTGGGATGTCATTCTTCAAACAACACAAAATTTCACTTTCCCAGACTTCCTTACCACTGTCGTGTAGAGCCAGGTCAGCTGACGACTGTGGAGCCGAGGACTGATTACGGACATCGATGAGAAGACAGGTAATGTAACAGTGGCCGCTGTCCCATAAACACCTCGTTACTGGGAACATGGACCGAAAAACTGGCTCAGGGTGCGTTCCTGCTTCTAGGGACACAGACGCTGTGGTCGGGAGGACAGCAGGCGAAACTCCATGGGTGTTGTGACAGCAGTCCGGGGGTGGTCCCTCCACAAACATCGGCTCTGGCTGCAGGACCAAGGGGGACAGCATCAGTGGCGGTGGAGGTCCAACGTTGATGTCCATCGGCAACGCTCTGGACAGCGCTGACCACGATGGGTGGAGAGTAGGAGAAGACTGCTGTCGCGGACCCCAGAGATGTGATGGGACTGTGGGCAATAACTCTGCAGCAGAATCACTGACATAAGAGTGCCGCAGATGGTTCTGGTGACACTAGTGCAGCCCAGAGGAACCTCGATCAATGTAAGGCGGAAAGATCCAATACTTGTGTGAAGACACCTTGCTCCCAACACTGTTCCTTACCAAAAACTCTGAAGAAAACTTCATTCTTCAGCTGAAACTTTGTCTGACTCGGCTGAACGAACTGTTTCGGTGGCGGCTGCAAAAGATGCAACAAGGTAAGATGAAAATGGCCGTGTAATAGCTCTGCTGGCGACTACCCATCACATGGGAAGGAGTGGTAGGAGGAAGGAAATATCTTTAAGGCTTGCTTCCGTACGTGGAAGGAACCGAGTTTCTGCACGTGACTTTTAAATGTTCTAACGAATTGTTCAGCTTTACTGTTAGACTGAGGGTAAAACAAAGCAGTCGTTACATGGTGTATGCCGTTGTTGGTACAAACTTTTGAAAGTCGACAGATGTGAATTGTGCATCAGTGTCCGAGACAAGGACGTCAGGTAGACCTTCGAGGTAAAAAAGAGAAAACAAAGTCAATACAGTACTAGCAGTAGTCGTGGATGTCGTGGGGCCTACTACAGGAAATTTACTGTATGCGTTGACCACCTACAACCAATGCATATTTCAGAATGGACCAGCGAAACCAAAGTGCGTGCGTTGCTACTGTCCAGACATATGTGTGTACTGGAAAAAGCATTACGATGGACTGGACTGATGCTGCACACAAACATTGCTGAATCTGGGTTCAAAAATGGTTCAAATGGCTCTGAGCACTATGGGACTTAACATCTGTGATCATCAGTCCCCTAGAACTTAGAACTACTTAAACCTAACTAACCTAAGGACATCACACACATCCATGCCCGAGGCAGGATTCGAACCTGCGACCGTGGCGGTCACGCGGTTCCAGACTGAAGTGCCTAGAACCGCACGGCCACACCGGCCGGCGCTAAATCTGGGCGACCATGCCCTGACAAGTACAAGTACCTCTGGTGAGTTACGTTTGCTTTGTGCTTTGTGCGAACTCTGCCCTGACGATATCGATGCTTCAAAGACAAGACTTCCCGCTGGAGGGAATGACGAACACAACCTGTTGATTGTCTTCTCTGCATACAACAGAAAACCTGACCATGTGGATAGCGCATGATATGTAAAAGGTAGTGATGCGCCACTTGGTGGGGTATTTCTTTCAAACCATGTGGCTTCCCATGGCCCACCTATTGAAAAACTACCCAAAGAGCTGGCTCGGAAGCAGTACCTCTTACAATAAGCCAAAAGTCAAAAGGGAAAATTTTGCATAATTTAAAAATTTTGAGTTCTAATCTGAAAACATGATTCTTCAGAAAAACTGAATGTTGTGCTGGCACCAACAGGTAAGCGAGGCAATAAAACAGCGTTCAAATGTTGTGCAGTGGCCCTGTAAAACAACTCGTATTCATAATCAGACAGTAACAGAGCTCAACGTTGTAATTTTTGCGCTGTCCGAAGTGTAGCAGGCTGAGGGATTGAACAAAATCATAAGAAGCCGATGATCTGTAATGAAACGGAACTTTCATCCATACAAGTATTAATGGAGCTTAGTAACATTACAGGCAATGGGAAGTGTCTCTTTTTCAAACTGACTGTAATTGCTCTGCTCTTTGTTAAGAATTTTTGAGACAAAAGCAATGGCCCTATTGGATGGACCAATTCTTTGGGGGAACACAGCTCTAACACCGTAAGAAGATGAATCAACAGCTAACAAAACTGTCTTAGCTGCATCAGTATGAATCAGACAACGACGACTTAATCAAGCGTCCTTTAAATGCTAAATGTGCTCCAACATTCTTGGAACCACACAAAGGGAACACCTCTCTAAGGATGCCTGTTCAGCGTAGTGACAATTTCATGAGCATTTGGTATTAACTTAATGTAATATGTTAATTTCCCCACGACGGTCCGTAGCTCCTTGAATTTACAGGATGCCAGCAGATCTTTAATCGTAGACGAGTGACAGTGAGCAGGATGATACTATGTGCATTTATGACATGACCTATATATTCAAGTTCTTTGTGAAGCTAGGAGCACTTTTCCATGATACACATTAAGCCAGCTGCAGTGAGCACATTAAACAAACACTCTAAATTCCCCATATGTTCAGGAGGTGTACGAACCACTTCAAAAATATCATCCAGACAGCTTGCACATTGGCTATTAACAGCTCCAGAGTAGGTAGAAAAATACCAGGACCTGAGGCACTTATGAAAGCTAGTCTTTGGATCTGGAACAAATCGAGGGAGCACTGATCAAAAAATATTGTGTGGACTGCTCACCCAGAGCTAACTACAAGTATGCCTGAAGTAAATCAATCTTGAAAAGAATTTGCCCTGTCCAAACCTGTTCATTAATTCCTCCAGAGGAACTGAACCCACGGCGTTCTGTGGTTTACTGTGGCCTTGAAATAAGCACACAGACGTAAACCTCCTGATGGCTTTCTAGGTACCACCAATGGGAATGCAACCTGTCTTGCTGAAATGGGTTGTATCGCCCCAGTGTTTTTCCTTCGTTGCAGATCCGGAATAAGGTTACGTGCAGAGTGGTTGTGCATTGTCTTTAACAGGAATGTGTGACATAAAATCTGCAGCACTTCCTATACAAGGCTCAAAACGTTTACTGTACTTTTTACGCGAACCAAAAGCATTAGTATAAGGTACTGAAACCCTGATTTGTACGGCATTATATTGCAGGTACAGGCGTTGAGCAGGTCAAAAAAAGTATAAACCAAAAGTGTTTGCAATGTTTATAGAACGTAGGACATGAAATACGTTTTGTAACGTCACGAAAAGTTGATGGGTTGTCAAACTATACATGGCCAGTGCTAGTATTTACTGTCCATTACAAGCAGACCAAACACAATTAGGCTTCTGTAGCCGTGGGTTGCCGATCATGTCACAGGCGTCCTTATTGATTAGAGAAAGATACGCATCTGTGTCTAACTGAAAATCAACTGCCTCTTGTGTCACTCTTAATTGGACTAAAACATTTGTTATCTGTCTGTGAACTAGAGCAGTAGGCTCCTACGAAGAGGAAACGTGACTCTTCGTTGGTGCTGGCCACAATGGTTGTGCTGTCACAACATTCACTTAGTGAGAACTATGCCGTAGCCGTTTGGTAGACCGGTGCCTGTCATGGCTGCGATGTAAGCAGACTGTCTGTATATGACCTTGTTTACCACACTTGAAACACTGTGCTACACGACAAGGACAAGCTTTACTACAGGGTGTTTCAAAAATGACCGGTATATTTGAAACGGCAATACAAACTAAACGAGCAGCGATAGAAATACACCGTTTGTTGCAATATGCTTGGGACAACAGTACATTTTCAGGCAGACAAACTTTCGAAATTACAGTAGTTACAATTGTCAACAACAGATGGCGCTGGGAAACTCTATAGTACGATATTTTCCACATATCCACCATGCGTAACAATAATCTGGCGTAGTCTCTGAATGAAATTACCCGAAACCTTTGACAACGTGTCTGGCGGAATGGCTTCACATGCAGATGAGATGTACTGCTTCAGTTGTTCAATTGTTTCTGGATTCTGGCGGTACACCTGGTCTTTCACGTGTCCCCACAGAAAGAAGTCACAGGGGTTCATGTCTGGCGAATAGGGAGGCCAATCCACGCCGCCTCCTGTATGTTTCGGATAGCCCAAAGCAATCACACGATCATCGAAATATTCATTCAGAAAATTAAAGACGTCGGCCGTGCGATGTGGCCGGGCACCATCTTGTATAAAACACGAGGTGTTCGCAGTGTCGTCTAAGGCAGTTTGTACCGCCACAAATTCACGAAGAATGTCCAGATAGCGAGATGCAGTAATCGTTTCGGATCTGAAAAATGGGCCAATGATTCCTTTGGAAGAAATGGCGGCCCAGACCAGTACTTTTTGAGGATGCAGGGACGATGGGACTGCAACATGGGGCTTTTCGGTTCCCCATATGCGCCAGTTCTGTTTATTGACGAAGCCGTCCAGGTAAAACTAAGCTTCGTCAGTAAACCAAATGCTGCCCACATGCATATCGCCGTCATCAGTCCTGCGCACTATATCGTTAGCGAATGTCTCTCGTGCAGCAATGGTAGCGGCGCTGAGGGGCTGCCGCGTTTGAATTTTGTATGGATAGAGGTGTAAACTCTGGCGCATGAGACGATACGTGGACGTTGGCGTCATTTGGACCGCAGCTGCAACACGGGGAACGGAAATCCGAGGCCGCTGTTGGATCACCTGCTGCACTAGCTGCGCGTTGCCCACTGTGGTTGCCGTACGCGGTCGCCCTACCTTTCCAGCACGTTCATCCGTCACGTTCCCAGTCCGTTGAAATTTTTCAAACAGATCCTTTATTGTATCGCTTTTCGGTCCTTTGGTTACATTAAACCTCCGTTGAAAACTTCGTCTTGTTGCAACAACACTGTGTTCTAGGCGTTGGAATTGCAACACTAGAAAAATCCTCTGTTCTAAGGAATAAACCATGTTGTCCACAGCACACTTGCACGTTGTGAACAGCACACGCTTACAGCAGAAAGACGACGTACAGAATGGCGCACCCACAGACTGCGTTGTCTTCTATATCTTTCACATCACTTGCAGCGCCATCTGTTGTTGAAAATTGTAACTACTGTAATTTCGAAAGTTTGTCCGCCTGAAAATGTACTGTTGTCCCAAGCATATTGCAACAAACGGTGTATTTCTATCGCTGCTCGTTTAGTTTTTATTGCCGTTTCAAATATACCGGTCATTTTTGAAACACCCTGTATCATGATATGCAAAACATTGAGGACAAGACTTCGTCACCTCATTCTGTAATTTACCTCGTGTATCACGTGACTGAAAAGTTTTTCCTTTACTTTTGCTGTTAATCCCTGCCCTGCTGTTGTTCACTTTAAAATTAACTTGAGAGTCAGTGCCGAGTGTACAGTGAACAAAATATACATACAGAGCTTCAAAATGAGCTTCACTTTTGTCTACAGTATTTTGATACTCTACAGTTGATAAACCTGTTTTCATATCCTGAACTGGCAACTTCAGGATAGCAGGGCATACGCAGGCGTCTGACATGGTTTGCGTGACTGCATCACGTAACATAACATCACTATCACGTAGTCCGCAAGCACACTTGAACCTGCAGTGCCTTGTTAGCCCCTTAGTTCAGCGATCCACTGTTTTTATGACTGTTCAGGGTGCTTCTAAGACAAAAAAAAATCTAAATCTCGGCGAGTGACATGAATCTGTGCCTTGTAATGATCGTCGACTTTTGGAATGAGTGCTTCATAATCAACATCCTCCTTACGAGAGTCGGGAAATAACTTTATACACAGACGGAGAATGTCAGCTCCGGCAGTGGAAAGAATAAGTGAAACGTGCGCCATACCTTTAATGCCATATGCTATGAAGGGTGCTTCCAGTTGCACGAGATCTTTGACCCAATCCTTTTCTTTGTGGTTAATCTGGCGGAACATGGGTTCAAATGGTTCAAATGGCTCTGAGTACTATGAGACTTAACATCTGTGGTCATCAGTCCCCTAGAACTTAGAACTACTTAAACCTAACTAAACTAAGGACATCACACACATCCATGCCCGAGGCAGGATTCGAACCTGCGATCGTAGCAGTCATGCGGTTCTGAGCGCCTAGAACCGCTAGACCACCGCGGCCGGCAACATGGGTTCATCAGCCGGCCGTGCTGCTGCTTGTTGCGAGAGTTAGTTCCTTTCGTTTAAATACAGTTCTCGTGGAGGCTGAGACATGGTTAAATACTTTATATTGGATAGAACACAAATATTATTTTGGCCGCTGACACTAGCGGAACACTACGAACAACCAAGAGGCAGACCAGGGCGGACGTCTACGCAAACTGGGACAAACGATGAGTCAGCACCGTCACCACGTCGCCAGTTTTTGTGTATCTGACGCTGGGGAGAGCGGTTTCCACAACAAACATAACATATTAGTTCATTTTACTGTACAATACTTGGACGCATCTCATGTCCACTTTAATGTTAATACATATTTATTATTGTCTCACAGAATAGAAATCACTGTTCCGGAGGTATGCATAAAACATCATTCAAAATTGTGCTAAATGCATTCTCTGAAAATTATTTCGAGCAGTTAGTTCGTGACACCACTTGAATAGTAACAGTTGTGATAATACATACGACCTCTTAGCAACAAGTCATGAGCTAATACCGAACACCAAAAAGGATACACGGTTGTCACAGAGTGACCGAATATTGTACTTCCCAAATCCTTCAAAAATAAACGAAAGAGATTCCTATTCAAAAAAGCAGATAAAATTCACTTTATGCCTTGCTGAGAGACAATCTTCACTCCTTCCAAATTAACAGTGTACCGTTAAGTGTAGATCAGATGTGGCTTGAATTCAAAGACACAGTATCAGCAGCAGTTACAAGACTTATACCAAATAAATTAACAAACGACGGAGCTGACCCCCCTTGGTACACAAAACAGGCCGCAAGACTGTCACAGAACAGACGAATAAAGGTTGGTTGGTGTGGGGAAGGAGACCAGACAGCGTGGTCATCGGTCTCATCGGATTAGGGAAAGATTGGGAAGGAAGTCGGCTGTGCCCTTTCAGAGGAACCATCCCGGCATTTGCCTGGAGCGATTTAGGGAAATCACGGATAACCTAAATCAGGATGGCCGGACGCGGGATTGAACCGTCGTCCTCCCGAATGAAGGATAAAGCCTGCCAAGTTTAAACAAAAGCAAAAATCTCCAAGATTGGCTATCTTTTACATAAGCTCAAAATTTAGAGCGGACTTAAATTCCAGAATCCTATAATAGTTTCCCTAACGAAACTCTGTCTCTAAATCTTGCAGAAAACGGTAAGAGAGACTGATCGTATATGAAGTGTGCTAGCGGGAAGATACAATCAATGCCTTCTCTGGCAATAACAAATGAATACTATCGATCACTGTGTTGCTAAAGTAGAGTTACTAAACGCAGCCTTCCGACATCCCTTCATCGAAGAAGAATAAGCAAATTTTCCAGAAATCGAATGAAGAGCAGCTGCCACCAAGAGTAACCTAGAAGTAGATATACTCGGAGCAGTGAAGCAAATTAAATAACTTTATAAAAGCAAGACTTCCGGTCCAGATTGTATACCGATTAGGTTCCTTTCAGAGTATGCTGATGCAATAGCTCCATTCCCATGACGAAAGATCCGTACTCAAAGACTCGAAAGTTGCACAGGCCACACCAATATTCAAGACAGGCAGTAGGAGTAACCCACTACATTACAGGCCCATATCATTAACGTCGATTTGCAGCAGGATTTTGGAACATAATTGTGCTCGAACGTTATGAATTATCTCGAAGAGAACGGTCTATTGACACACAGTCAACACGGATTTAGAAAACATCGTTCTTGTGAAACACATCTAGCTATTTACTCAAATGAAGTGTTCAGTGGTATCGATAAGGGATTTAAAATTGATTCCGTATTTCTAGATTTCCAGAAAGTTTTTGACACTGTACCTCACAATCGGCTTGAAGTCAAATTGCCTGCTCACGGAATATCGCCTCAGTTATGTGCCTGGTTTTCATGATTTCCTATCAGAGAGGTCACAGTTCATAGTAATTGACGGAAAGACATCAAGCAAAAGGAAAGTGATTTCGGCGTTCCTCATGGTAGTGTTATAGGCCCTCTGTTGTTCCTTACCTATATAATCGATTTAGGCGACAATATGGGCAGCTGTCTTAAATCGTTTGCAGATGATAGTGTTGTTTATTGTCCGGTAAAGTCGTCACAAGATCAAAAGAAACTGCAAAACGATTTATAAAAGATACTTGTATGGTGCAAAAATTGGCAATTGACACTAAATAATGAAAAATGTGAGCTCATCGCCATCAGTGCTAATAGGAACCCTTTAAACTTCGATTACGCGATAAATCAGTCTAATCTAAAGACCCTAAATTCAACTAAGTACCCGAGAATTGGCCGGCCGGAGTGGCTGTGCGGTTCTAGGCGCTGCAGTCAGGAGCCTAGCGACCGCTACGGGCGCAGGTTCGAATCCTGCCTCGGGTATGGATGTGTGTGATGTCCTTAGGTTAGTTAGGTTTAATTAGCTCTAAGTTCTAGGGGACTGATGACCTCAGAAGTTAAGTCGCATAGTGCTCAGAGCCATTTTTGAACCCGAGAATTACAACTACGAACAACTTAAATTGAGAAGCACACAGAAAATGTTGTGGGGAAAGAGAACAAAAAATTGCGCTTTATTGGAAGAACACTTAGAAAATGCAACAGATAGCCTATAGTAAAGAGACCGCCTACACTACGCTCGTCCTTCCTCTTGTGGAGTACTGCTGCGCGATGCGGGATCCTTACTAGATAAGGTTAACGGAATAAATGGAGAAAGTTCAAAGATGAGCTGCACGTTTTGTACTATCGAGACACTGGGGAAAGAGTGTCACTGACATGATACAGGGTTTGGGGTGGATATCATTAAAATAAAGGCGGAATATTATCACGAAATTTCTATCACCAACTTTCTCCTCCGAACGTGAAAATATTTTGTTGACGACGACCTACAAAGAGAGAAACGATCGTCATAATAAAATAAGGGAAGTCAGACCTCGCGCAAAATGATACAAGAGTTCGTCTTTTCCTTGCGGTGTTCGAGATTGGAATAATATAGAATTATTGTGAAGGTGGTTCGATAAACCCTCTACCAGGCACTTAAGTGTGATTTGCAGAGTATCCATGTAGATGTAGATGCAGATACATGAGCGGTACAGAAGGACAGGTACATATCAGTTTCAGTTTAACTTAAAACGTTGGTACGAAGTTCTGACTAGAAATATTAGCGCTACAGGATTTGAGCTACGTCGATGCTGCTCTCTTAATCGGCGATGACAGAGCCAGGTAGGCGGCGCGGTGGTCTGAAGTAAGCAGATATCCTGCAGCACTGACATATGGAAACTCTAGAAGGTGCGTCTTCGCCGACGTCACTTATTTGTGGTTGCTCCAGGCAGCTAATGTCTTCAGCTTGTGGTCTCGTCACGAGGTACCACCTTAACCTGGCTCTCACTCCTCGGACGAGACGACAGTACAGTTCTACGACCGTTAAGTGCTGTAATGTACACTGAGAGACCAGTTAGAACATTGTCAAAATGGTTCAAATGTCTCTGAGCACTATGGGACTTAACGTCTGAGATCATCAGCCGCCTAGAACTTAGAACTACGTAAACCTAACTAACCGAAGGACATCACACACATCCATGCCCGAGGCTGGATTCGAACCTGCGGCCGTAGCGGTCGCGCAGTTCCAGACTGTAGCCCCTAGAACCGCTCGGCCACTTCGGCCGGCGAACATTGTCATAAAAGTGTAAGTTTTTCGTTTTAGGGTTGTTGCATTACTATGTTCTGTGTACTGCACATTGTCGTAATGCATATTACAGGTTTCTTCATTGTTGTGAAGATAGTTTCACAGAAACAAGGATGACTGTAGTAACAAAACGAATAAATACTGCAAACAAGGTTAACTCAAGCGTTGGTGGTATACATTTGAAACCGTTTTTTTATTATTGTGTATCGATTACAATTACAGAGTAATCGTCTTCAACGCTAAAAAAATAAAAAACGTAAAGTCAAACCTAAACGATCATTGCATAAACATACGTGTCATTTTGAAATAGAGCACATTGAATTTTACAAGGTAAAATACATATGAAGACCAAGTCCAGTGGACTCGTATAATCACGCACATTATCTAACTTGAAATATAAATGTTTATCGTGAACAACAATCCTACTAACATGTAAGATCCAAACTGAGCCAACTGCTTACAAAAAACTACGCAGCTACAGTAAGATCCATGTTTGTGGTGGGGCCATCAGAGCCGTCTTTATTGAATAAATTTATTGTACAGAGTGTATATGTGTACAGAAGAAGACAAAATATTCTACAGAGATTTGTATTAAATTGAAAATTGAATACAGAATTACAGAGTTAAAAATATTGCCATAAATACGTAGTTTAAGAAAATATAGACGCTACTTGCTCTAACTTAGTATTTGCCTCTAAAACTAAACTCCGCCCGAAAAGGCCTCGGAAGGCCCAACGGCACCATCCGATCGCCGTGTCATCCTCAGCCCGTTGGTGTCACTGGATGGGGATGTGGAGGGGTGTGGTGTCAGCACACCACTCTCCTGGACGTTGTCAATTTTTGTGACCGGAGCCGCTACTTCTCAATCAAGTAGCTCCTCAAGTTGCCTCGCAAATGCTCAGTGCACCCTGCTTGCCAACAGTGCCACCAAAAAATACGGCTGATATAATTAACAAGAATAAGTAAATTGAATTCAGTTAAACTTCATAAAATCTGTTAACAATCAATACTCAACTTCTGGTGCGTTACGACTCCCAGGACTGAACCAACGCAGCACCTCCAAATGCTCTGCCGAGCCGCCCGCTGCCAGCCGTTTCAACGGACGCAGGTAGGCGCGCCAATTTTCAGAACCTCCTCGCTGGTCGACAGCATACGGCCGAACTGCAGATTAGGCCCCTTGCGGACCCGCGCTCAGGAAGATTCCTTTCGCGACGAGCAGTTAACGCCCCATACCACGGAGCCGCTGCTCAGGTCGCTTACGCTGATGCCGCGGTCTGCGTGCTGTCCCTCTAGCACCGGCAGAGAAGTCGCTTCTTGATGGCTTGACTGTCAACTCTCCACGAGAGCCCATACAGCCACTTCTTAAACCCACGCGAACAGCCCACTTTTTCCCTTTCCTAGAGAGAGACACCGAAGCCTTCAATTGCGACAAAGGCGCCACCGCCAGAAAACGGAGGGCGACTGCTTCACGCTACGCGCTGCGGCGCGCTTTTCAAAGCTAACTTTACTACGGCTCAATCCCTAAGTATTTAGTTGAATTTACAGCCTTCAGATCTGCGTGACTTATCGTGTAATCGAAATTTAGCGAATTTCTTTCAGTATTCATGTGAATAACTTCACACTTTTCTTTATTCAGGGTCAATTGCCACTTATCGCACCATACAGATATCTTATCTAAATCATTTTGCAATTCGTTTTGGTCATCTGATGACTTTACCAGACGGTAAATGGCAGCATCATCTGCAAACAATCTAAGACAGCTACTCAGATTGTCTCCTATGTCGCTAATATAGATCTGGAACAATAGAGGGCCTATAAAACTTCCTTGGGTAACGCCGGATATTACTTCTGTTTCACTCGATGACTTTCCGTCTATTACTACGAACTGTGAACTTTCCGACAGGAAATCACGAATCCTGTCCCACAGTTGAGGCGATATTCCATCGGCATGCAGTCTGGTTAGAAGACGCTTGTGAGAAACGCTGTCGAAAGCCTTCTGGAAATCTAAAAATATGAAATCAATTTGGCATCGCCTGTCGATAGCACTCATTACTTCTTGAGTATAAAGAGCGACTTGTGTTTCACAAGAACGATGTTTTCTCGAATCCGTGATGACTATGTGTCAATAAACCGTTTTCTTCGAAGTAATTCATAATGTTCAAACATAGTATATGTTAAAAAACCGTACTGTTAAGCATACTGCAAATAGACGTTAGTGATACGGGCCTGTAATTCAGCGGACTACTGCTATTTCCCTTTTTGGTTATTGGTGTTGTTGTGGACTGGCAAGACAGCCAATCCACAATGACGGGTAGCCGAAAGGCACGCGTTTAAGCTCACGCAGTCTGGCGTGAGGTCTGGAACAGGACAAGGTAATTAATATAGCCAATAACGTACGTAGCTGCTGGAATAATTAACTTTAATCCACAATTGGTGAACATCGGTCTGACGGTACATGTATCACAAGATAAATAGCAAATGATAATGGCGCCTTGCTAGGTCGTAGCAAATGACGTAGCTGAAGGCTATGCTAACTATCGTCTCGGCAAATGAGAGCGTAATTTGTCAGTGAACCATCGCTAGCAAAGTCGGTTGTACAACTGAGGCGAGTGCTAGGCCGTCTCTCTAGACCGGCCGTGTGGCGGCGCTCGGTCTGCAATCACTGATAGTGGCGACACGCGGGTCCGACATATACTAACGGACCGCGGCCGATTTAAAGGCTACCACCTAGCAAGTGTGGTGTCTGGCGGTGACACCACAGGTGCGACTTAAGAAATTTTCCAGTCTTATTTCTGTAAGCGAGCGGGTTTATATAACTGAAAAATGTGGAGCTACTGTATCAGCATACTGTGAAAGGATCCTGACTGGTAAACGATCTGGACCGGACGTCATGCTTTTATTAAGTGATTTAAGCTGCTTTGCAACACCAAGGATATCTAGTTCTATGTTTCCCATCTTGGTAGTTGTTCTTGATTGGAGATCAGGAATATTTACTTCGTCTCCATTGGTGAAAGAGTTTCGGAAAACCGTGTTTAATAACTCTGCTTCAGTGGCACTGTTATCAGTGGCTCCACTGTTGTTATCGCGCAGTGAAGGTATTGATTGCGTATTAACACTGATGTGCTTTATGTGTGACCAGGAATCTCTTTGGGTTTTCTGCCAGAGTCCGAGACAGAGTTTCGTTGTGGAAATTATTAAAAACATCTCGCGTTGAAGCACGCGCTATATTTCGAACTTCTGCAGATCTTTGCCAGTCTTGGGGATTATGCGTTATTTTAAATATGACATGCTTTTTTCGTTGCAATAGCGATCTGACCCGTTTTATGTACCATGGGGGATCAGTACCACCACTTATTAACTTACGTGGTATATGTCTTTCAATTGCCGTCGGTAATATCTCTTTGAAATGATTCCACATCTTTTCTATGCTTACATGATCAGATCGTTAGGTGTGGAGACTGTCTCTTAAAAAAGCGTTAAGAGCATTTTATTAGCTTTTTTAAGTAGATGTACTTTGCGTTTCTTTTTGGTGGTTATGGGTGTTATGGTATTCAGCCTAACAGCAACTGCCTTGCGGTCGCTAATCCCTGTATCCGTCGTGATACTCTCCATTCGTCCAGAATTGTTTTTTGCTAAGAGGTCAAGTACGAAATCGCAATCATTTACGCTTCGAGTGGCTCATGAACTACGCTACTGGCCAATAAAATTGCTACACCACGAAGATGACGTGCTACTGACGCGGAATTTAACCGACAGGAAAAAGATGCTGTGATATGCAAATGATTAGCTTTTCAGAGCATTCACACAAGGTTGGCGTCAGTGGCGACACCTACAACGTGCTGACATGAGGAAAGTTTCCAACCGATTTCTCATACATAAACAGTGGTTGACCGGCGTTGCCTGGTGAAACGTTGTTGTGATGCCTCGTGTAAGAAGGAGAAATGCGCACCATCACGTTTCCGACTTTAATAAAGGTCGGATTGTAGCCTATCGCGATTGCGGTTTATCGTATCCCAACATTGCTGCTGGCGTTGGTCGAGATCCAATGACTGCTAGCAGAATATGGAATCGGTGGGTTCAGGAGGGTAATACGGAACGCCGTGCTGGATCCCAACGACCTCGTATCACTAGCAGTCGAGGTGACAGGCATCTGATCCGCATGGCTGTAACGGATCGTGCTACCACGTCTCGATCCCTGCGTCAACACATCGGGACGTTTGTAAGACAACAACCATCTGCACTAAGAGTTCGACGACGATGCACTATCAGCTCGGAGACCATGGCTACGGTTACCCTTGACAGGAACGCCTGCGATGGTGTACTCAACAACGAACCTGGGTGCACGAATGGAAAAGCGTCATTTTTTCGGATGAACCCAGGTTCTGTTTACAATATCATGATGGTCGCATACGTGTTTGGCAACATCGCGGTGAACGCACATTGGAAACGTGCATTCGTCTTCGCCATACTGGCGTATCATCCGGCGTGTGGTACGGGGTGCCATTGGTTACACGTCTCGGTCACCTCTGCTTCGCATTGACGGCACTTTGAACAGTGGACATCACATTTCTGATGTGTTATGACCCGTGGCTCTACCGGTCATTCGATCCCTGCGAAACCGTACATTTCAGCAGGATAATGCACGACCGCATGTTTCAGGTCCTGTACGGGCCTTTCTGGATACAGAAAATGTTCGACTGCTGCCCTGGCCAGCACATTCTCCAGATCTCCCACCAATTGAAAACGTCTGGTCAATGGTGGCCGAGCAACTGGCTCGTCACGATACGCCAGTCACTACTCTTGATGAACTGTGGTATCGTGTTGAAGCTGCATGGGCAGCTGTACCTGTACACGCCGTCCAATCTCTGTTTGGCTCAATGCCCAGGCGTATCAAGGCCGGTAATACGGCCAGAGGTGGTTGTTCTGGGTACTGATTTCTCGGGATCTATGCACCCACGTTGCGTGAAAATGTAATCACATGTCAGTTCTAGTATAATATATTTGTCCAATGAATACCCGTTTATCATCTGCATTTCTTCTTGGTGTAGTAATTTTAATGGCCGGTAATGTAATTCTTCAAAATAATTTTCTGAGTAAGCGTTCAGTACGATTTCGGATGACCTTTTAAGCCTGCCGCCGGCTTTAAACATAAAATTTTTTAGGATATCGAGGGTAGATTGAAGTCACCATATACTATAATTGTATCAGTGGGGTACCTATTTGAGATGAGATCCCACTTTTCTTTGTTCAAATGTTCAAATGTGTGTGAAATCTTATGGGAGTGAACTGCTAAGGTCATCACTCTCTAAGCTTACACAATACTAAACCTAAATTATCCTAAGGACAAACAACACACCCATGCCCGAGGGAGGACTCGAACCTCCGCTGGGATCAGCCGCACAGTCCATAACAGCAGCGCCTTAGACCGCTCGGCTAATCCCACGCGGCCCACTTTTCTTTCAACTGTTCAGCAACTATAGCTTCTGAATCGAGGGGGAGGGGGGGGGGGGGGGGGGAAGGGTTCGGTAAAACGAACGAATTAATAGTTTAGTCCGATTGTCAAGTATAACCTCTATCCATTCAATTTCGCAGGATCTGCCTACTTAAATTTCACTACAAGGCAAACTACTTCTGACAGCAATAAATACTCCACCACCAACTGAATTTAATCTGTCGTTTCTGAACACTGTTAGGTCGTTTGAAAAAATTTTCAGCTGAACTTATTTCCGGCTATAGCCTGCTTTCCGTACCTATAACTACTTGAGGTTCAGTGCTTTCTGTTAGGGCTTGGAGCTCTGATTCTTTCCCAACACAGCTACGACAATTTACAACTACAATACCGATCGTTTCTACAACTACCTTACTGTGTTTTACCTGCCGCTTCTTAGACGGACGCCCTTTCTGTGGTTTCTTGGGACACTGTAACCTAAAAATCCACCCACTCCCTTTTATTTTTTACAGCACTCAATGAATCGCATATTTCTGATACTTACATCACTCTAATTCCTATTTATTTGTGACTCTGTCTTATCTTAGAAGACTAGGGCTATCGGATCCTAGCTTGTATATAATCAGGCATTCTTACAGATCCTCTTGCACCAAATATATCATACCTGCAGAAAATAAATTACTCATAATAAAAATGAAAATAACCATGAAAATGAAATGAGACAGACATTGGAATGAGGAACTATTGGAGTGCGTTGACAGTAGGATAGGAACACTGGTTTACTACTGTACAGGTGGAAAACAGCTTGGTACAATCGAAAGTAAACCTATGTCGATGATTCAGTGTCCGCTACACTACAGCGTGGTTCTCTGTTACACACAAGTTGTTTGCGTTGCATTCACCAAATAAGTCTGGCACCACAGAAAATAGTTGCATATGGGTGGAGTTCTTAAATGCTTGCAGCTAGACTCGTCAGAGGGTTACAGTAAACCAAAACTCAAATAACATTGGCAACACCGTAAATAATATATAACAAACATTTATTAAAATAATGTAAGATATAAAAACTCACCATTAGTATGATGATAAGGCTCGACACTGTAGTAAAAGTTCTGAATAGTGGTATAATCTAATTCAATGAACGTTGGCTAACTGATCGAATAGTTTTCCAGTCTCGACTGCTGTTAGTTTATGGGCCAGGAACGGATAATGGTAAACACTTTGACACTCGGCGTTGACTGTCCGATGATAACTTGTTGATAGCTGCTGCCGCAACTGTAGATTACACTTCTGGAATTACCGACAAATGACGAACTGCGACAAACGCGACAACTGTGACAGCCGATGATCTGCGACAGCTGGCCGAGTGAAGCTGTGCCTTCACATTTATCTTCGAACGGAGGATGAATTCTCATCTTCGGTCTGCTTTGGCAGATGAAGCAAGTAGTACCTGGTGTCAGCATCATCTCTGGTGTCTGACATAACTACTGCCTCATGTAACGGACTTTTTTCGAGTTTTGTGGAGGAAGCATAGTGCGTTTCTCATTATGTGCCTCATGTCGAAGATTGTATGGAATGTCGCGACCTCTGCTGCTACATTTATGTGCCGCAACTGACGGTAGTATAAACATGAAGACATAATTATAGTGGTTTCAGAGTAGCAGTAAACTGTGAGGATTATGAAAGACTAACGTAATAAGACCGGTTGAACGAACAGTTTAAAAGGAGTGATAAAAATATGGTCTAACACCGCAGATTAAAAAACACTTGCAGAACACTAGAAACACTCGAAAAAACACTGGGACAACACCGAACAGCACAGAACAGACGTCGTCATCATTTTTCTGCTATATTAGCAGGTTCTTTGCCTCTCCATTTTCTGCGATCCATTGCTTCCTTCTTAAGGCTGCTGTATGTTGTACCGACCATCATGTCATCCTCTATCTGAAATCTCTTCCTTCCTCGCTTCCTTTTCCTTTCTACATAACTTTGTAAAACTGTTTTTATCAGCCAATATTTCTTAATATATGCCCAATACAATTTCTTTTTCTTCTTTTTACTACATCTAGTAACTGTTTTTCTCTCCCACTCTTCTCAGTACCTCTTCATTTTTTACTCTATCCATATTGTGTATCGTGATTCGACACTCTACACAACGTTTTTCCACTATTCAATCATCCAATGTTTACGCTACTTACACCAAGCGAGGCGTCGTTTGGCATTTACCTGCGTGATGTGTATCTTATGAGCAGCCGCTCGACCATGAAATCCAAGTTATCCCACCTCCCACCTAACTGTCATAGTACCTGCAGTTGTTCATAAAGCAGTTTGGAATTCCTATGTGGTGGTCTGGATAGATGTCTGACTATTACACATTACGACCCTCTTCAATTGTCGGCGGTCTCTGTCAGTCAACAGATGGAGTCTGCCTGTACACTTTTGTGCTGTACATGTCCCTTCACGTTTCCACTTAACTATCACAGCGGAAACAGTGGACCTAAGTATTTTTAGGAGTGTGGAAGTCTTGCGTACAGACGTATGACACAAGTGATACCCAATCACCTGACCATGTTCGAAGTCCGTGAGTTCGCGAGCGCCCCATTCTGTTCACTCTGTATGTCTAATGACTATTGAGGTGTCTGTTATGAAGTATCTGGCAGTAGGAGGCAGCACAAAGTACCTACTTTGAGAAACGTATGCTTTTAGGGATGTCCGGATACGTTTAATCACATAGTGTATAACGTACATGGTAGATAAGACTGTTTTATTAGTTTTTTATACCATTCCAGGATTATGCTGATGTTTTGTACTTTTCGATAATGTACCATCAGACGGCATGGGAGGAAATGCTTCGCCAAAATTTTTACCTATATCCTTCGGTGCGATATAAAGTTCATCATTGGCATTTGTGGCATCGGCTTGGGAACACGGTTGTGGCTCATCTTGATACTCAACGATGGTCAGCATTTAAACTGAGATGGCAGTATCAACACTCTCAGATGTATCAAGATGTAAGCCACGCCTACAAAAACCCAATCAGATGAGATATCAGTGATTTACAAGGAGAAAAGCTGTGGTGGAAGGACTGAACGATGGGCGTTCTTGAGAATACATTACGACGTATTCGTTCCACAGACGACAAATTTAAATCTATTCTCCAGACAGGTGTTGAACGACATGAGTGAACTGTTAGAGAAAATCATTAATTTCCTGTATAACAGTGAGAATTTGAAATCAACGGTGTTAAACATCTTGCTGATGTTAAGCTGTGTAAAAATAATCGCCATTTTCTGTCCATAGCGTTTCTTAGTTACCTCGCCACTTTAATTAATGTAAATGTTTTGCTGCGGCGCCTTGAGATTTGCCAAAATTTGCGAGAAAATTGAAAACTTCCGAAAAAACCAGTACAGTCATTATTCTGACGATCTTTTCAATGGTGCATAAGTTCACTCTATTATTATCTACCGCCTGAAATAAATTTCGCTTTATGGCTTGTCTTGTTTTACTAGTTGAAATATGTTTTAAAAACACGTCTCTGTCGAAAAATTTCTATCTTGAGTTAGTTATAAGTAATATTTAACCCTAGCTTCGGAGTTTATTTACCTCGACAAAATGTCGTTAAGGTTGTGCGAGAAAACTTGGAAAAAATGTCAGACCTTGCCTTTTCTGTGCCGAGACTATGCAGTTATGAACGCAGGACACCAAAATTAGACTCAATTCATACAACAGTTCGGGTATCCCAACATTATGCTGGCCACATTTTGCTTTACTGTGTTATGGAGCATCTGTATTCTTCACAAAGCTCAAGTTATGGATTTCGCTTGAATTTTCTGTGGCAGGTTGCCGCTTATTCAATATTCGGTGTAACTCTGCAGTCAGCCTAAGGACAGATCTTCTTTTCTCTGTGACTAAATACTGGAGATAAATTATATTTCAAGGTGTAGTAAGTATACGAGTGAATTACCGAACTTAACTTCTGTCTGCTCATTTCATATATATTGTCGTTGTGTACCTGAACAGACCTATCTTAGTGTCTTATGGTCTACGGGTCTTAGGTGTTTGCATTTAAGTGGATTTGAATTTGCTGTTGTGTTCTGTATGGAGAACATCAAGAAAGTCGTCTTGGCAGAAAGGCTAGCGGCTGATGTTTTACTGATTCATAGAACAGTACCTCGTCTCTTCGTTGCTGTTATGTCTTTGAGAATATCGTCGTGAGTCGTGGTGCATGAAATGTTGCGTAGTTGCTAGCGTAGCAGGCTGTCGTATTGTGGATCATCTCGTCTAACACGACTAATGGCAGTTATATGTTATGTAGCGTTTGTCATTTATGGAACGCCTTGAAATATCTAATGATTCTATATTCTTGAAAATTCGAGGTTTATATAGATACCAGCATTGGTGAATATATGATATTCGAATAAATAGCTGCAATCTTTGTCCAAGAAGACAGTTCCGCTCTAGCTGTAAGCTGATGTCAATTACGAACAGCTTCCAGTTTGAACTATTGTGCTTACTGACGACAATACTTTCGGATTTATGCTTGAATGTGAGTTGGAGGTGTATAAATGGTTGGATCTAAGAGTACAATAATCAAGCATTAAAGGGAAATAATCACTATTTTTGATTCACAAAGAGAGATATGCTGCAAATGGATATTCACGTCTTACATCATATTGCATGTTACATTTGTGACGCGACTGAAAACAAGAGCGATTTGAAGGGTGATACCGCACCAATTTTGATAAAGTAATAGGTGGCTTAGATTGAACGTACCTGATTCAACACAGCTGTAGAAAAACAAATACTCTGCTTCTCTGGTTCTTAGTATCATCAGTTTTATATCAGAGAGGACAAATATGTCCACACCACATTTACGCGATCAGGTCGTAGAAGCATGAGGAAGGAAACACTTTGTATAAGCTACACACCTATAAAGAAAATTTATTCGGATTTCTGCTGGTAAAACAGGTCGTTAAACTCCTCAGTATGTACATTTTACGAACGCGTGTGGTGCGTTAATAGCAGTTCAGAGGTTTTTCCCAGCGTGGAATCGTCGACAAGTTTATTTGCGCAGTTACTTCTTCCTGCCCGCAAGGGACACAGTGACGTGTGTTCGCAGCTTAGACATTCTTTAGAGTTTACCAGCGCTACGATCGTCCAGCCTATTCGCTATGATCGTTTTTACGATCCAATGAAGGACGGGGTGGCCAAGGGCAACTGTCGAGAATGAGTACAATGTTTCATGATCTGAAGTAGTTTTCAATAAAACTACAAAAGTATTGATGCTATTAGTCTGAAAAAGTGCTGGTGTAGAAGGGCAAGAACGTAATTGAAACCTATTTAAAAACTCCAGTAGCGTGGCTGAGTTACTGAGCAATGATGGTGGACGGTATGTACAACTGGTGGTCCTAATGAGTCTTGGTTACTTACTATACAATACTTTGAAATCTTCCACCAGATCTCAGTTGTTCTATCAAAAATCCACGCCCGATCATCTGTATTTGACATCAGTTTCCTAATGCAGCACGACTTGTAGCTGAGTATGTAGAATAGGTAGCTGTAATCGTAGAGTTACTAGTTCGAATCTCGTTGGAACAATTTCATAATCATTTATTAACAAATGGAAATGTTAATTATCAAATACTGTATTATGATTTTTAATAATGATAACATCTTTCTATTTATCAATAATCACAAATGTGAGTATTCACAATACATAAAAATTTGGTACAAAAGTGAGCAAAATCACACTGAAAATACAATAATTTGTTACTTTTATAAATGAACAGCATTACTGAAGGCACTTATGTGTCTCTTAAATACTAATTTATTTTCATGTTATTAGTAGTAAAAATAGAAAGATATAATTTTAACTAAAAATTATGATTCAGTATTTATTACTTATAATTTCCACTTGTTCATGAATGTGGAAAGTAAGGAAACAAGGTCGACATGTTCTGAAGTTAACACAGGTCAGAAACGGAACTGCTTTTTCATAGTCGAGCCAAGGTAGAAGAATTCCACAATGCGTGTCAACTGGTAACATTGTTCCGTCCCGTAGTCTGTCTCATAAAACTGCCCTCCTTTCATCTGTCGCATCTTAATGTTCCTCAAATCGCATTTGATTTTTCTTTTAACTGTTACAACTCTCATTTCTTGGCATGACGTTCTGCATGATGTGTACAGATCTCCTCAGTGATTTTTGTTCACTTGCTAGGAACGTTACATGTCAGTGGCTGATACCTCTCTCTCTACCTCACTGTATTCTCCCAATGATGCCAAAATGTACAATCTCTTTGAAATACTCCATTCTCATCTAACAGTTCCCACGTTAATCGAACATAGAAGAACAGACCAAAATAAAACTAAATCACACGGCAGATGAAATCAACCGTAAACGGAGCACAATTTTCGAAGATCTGCACCTGCAAAAGTTGACTATTCGCTTTCTGTTAGAGATAAATACTAAATAACTACGAACAGAGAATTTCAAATTGCTTAACCATTTGTCCCACCGCTCAAAAAAATGAAAATCCTCTACTGATACCTTTATCGTAAGAAAATTAGTTTCAAAGACACAACTAAATTTAGAGATGATTGGTGTCTGACTGTTATTACAAACCGAAAAGGCACTTCTTCAGGACTGAAGGTACAGTGGACACCGAAGTATATATAGTGTGTAGCACACAAAATAACGGATAAAACAGATTTCAAACTGGTTTTTTCTAGAGCATGAATGTTAATTTTCAACTAAATGCCATCTTGCAAAAGCCAAATACTTACTAAGATATCATAAGTTGGAATATTATGTAACGCTTTACGATAAAGAAATGTTTATCTCCGACTTGTGAAACAGGGAAAAGAAATCAATGACTAAGGCTCATTGTATAAACGAAAACACCTTTGCTGGCCGTCGCTTGTGCGAGATGAGAAGCAAAGAGACATTTGTGCAACAATTTCAATGTGTTAAGGTGTAGAAATCAGTGAAATTATAGAAAGCAGTGAAACTTAAGTTTTCAAGGACTCGAAACCAGGACTCACGCAGCCTTCATTTGTGGCGTACGACAGGGAAAAAGTGTGAAACACTGAATAACTATGAAATTAACGACATTGTGTTTTTCTGTTGGGACTCGAATGTATGACCCCATGTACACAGCCGGCCGCTGTGACCGAGTGGTTTTAGGCGCTTCAGTCAGGAACCGCGCTGCAGCTACGGTCGCAGGTTCGAATCCTGCCTCGGGCATGGATGTGTGTGATGTCCTTAGGCTAGTTAGGTTAAGTAGTCCTAAGTCTAGGGGACTGATGACGTCAGATGCTAAGTCCCATAGTGCTTAGAGCCATTTGAACCATTTGATCCATGTACAAAAACACACGTGGTGGTGCCATTGCTTCAAAAGACAGATGAGCAGTAAGGGATGACAATTGAGCTGTACTCCTGTCAAATTAGAATATGTCCACAGTCTTTATGTAGGGCCCCAGCAGTTAAACTGGTTAGGAGCCAGAGTGGGACGGGAAGAGGGTATGTTATGCACTCACGGATAAAAATTGGAGCACCAAAAATAATTAATATATAGTAAAGAAATTTGGGGAGTAAATTTGTCTAGATGAGATATTTAAGTGATTAACATTGCAAGACCACAGATGAATGTAGGCGCGCGATAAGCCGTTGCAAATAAGAAATGCTGATACATTAATAAGCCGTGTAACCGCCAAAATGTGGAATGCAGGCATGCAAACGTGCATGCATTGTGTTGTACAGGTGCCGGATGTCAATCTGTGATATGGAATTCCATGTCTGTGGCAGTTGGTCAGTCAATACAGGGACGGTTCGTGGTGGTTGTGGATGATGGTGGGGTTTTCGTCCGATTATGTCCTATATGTGCGTGATTGGAGACTGATCTCGTGATCGAGCAGGCCTAGTCACTATGCTGAAACTCTGTAGAGCATGTCAAAGTACAACAGCGGCACTGGGCGAGCGTTACTCTATTGGAAAACACCTCTGGAATGCTGTTCATGAATGGCAGCACAATAGGCCGAATCACCAGACTGTCGTTCAAATTGGCAATCAGTGTGCGTGGAATAACCAAGAGACTGCTCCTGTTGTCATACAAAATAACTCCAGGTGTAGGTGCGTCTAGGACGCAGACATGTTGGTTGCAGGCCCCCATCTGGCCTCTTTTTAACCGACAGAAGGTCATAGTTGTCAACGAGGCAGAACCATCTTTCATCGAAAAACACCAAAACCCTCCACTCTACTCTCCAATGAGCTCTGACTTGATACCACTGCGTCGCAAATGGCGGTAGTTTGGTGTCAGTGGAATGCAGGTTACAGGATGTCTGGCTCGGAGCTGTCCTTGAAGTAACCGATTTTTAACAGTTCGTTGTGTTGCTGTGGTACCAACTGCTGCTCAAATTGTTGTTGCAGATACGGTACGATGCGCCAGAGCCATACACCGAACACGATGTTCTTCCCTCTCGGCAATGCCGTGTACCAGTCCGGAACCTCGTCACCTTGCGACCAACGTACATTCTCGCATCCACCGCTGTCAGTAGTCAGGTAGAGGTGCTACATTTCTGCCAAGTCTTTCTGTATTACCACAGAAGAAATATCCAGATTCTAGTAGCCCTAATACACGACCAAGTTCAAACTCAGCGAGGCGCTGATAATGGCGTCTTTGTCATCCTAAATGCATTCTTGACTAACATCAACTTACACGTCCAATCTCAAAGGCAACGAACTCTCAAGACAGTTACAGCTTGCATTTAAAACAAACCTGACTTGCATCCTGATATTGGCGTTATTAGAGCGACTCCTATGCGACTGGTGCGAAATTGGAATAGACATCATTTTTCAGATGTAGAAACACGCCTGTCAACTTTCGTTTACATCTCACAACTCATTCTTGGTGCTGAGACCCATTTCTCCGTCAGTGTATTTGGATTTCAGAAGATGGTGGAGACGTGTGGAATCTCATTTACGTAATAGAAAACCTGAAGATATGTTATCATGGAGATGGCTGCCACCTTTTACTAGTATCTTCTTCATTTATAGCACTATTTCGTTGGGAGAAATATGACTGCACATGAAACATGATCACTAACTACGAAAAAAACTTTAGTCAAACTTGTGCATATTCCTGTATTTCCTTCTGCTTTCCCGTCTCTGGTCTTCCTTGTGAGAGAAAACAGTTAGGGAAGAAAGTTGGAATTACATTCCAGACGGACGTTATTTGGAGGCACGATACTCTCATTCTGGAGGATAATGGTCCTAGTCCCCCTTCGGCCATTCAGAGTAATGGATTTCCTGGTTTCCCCAAGTATCTGAAGGTGAGTGGTGGGATGGGTCATTTGAAAAGGACCCAGTGTTCGCAGCCCAATGCGAGTACTATATCTCTAGTAACTTGGTCGTTGGCGGGATGTTAAACAATATCGTCCATGTTTCGTTAGGGGTTTCTCATTCCGCTGCCTCTTAGGGTTCATGGTGTGGAATAGGTAATATTTACAAGGTTGTTACACATTCTCCACTTCAATGTTTATTATCAGTTATACTTTCATTGACATAATGTACAAGAATACTTCGCAGGCCAGCACCAGAGAGAATACTAGAGAAACTACTAAGAGCAGCTTCGCCGACAACACTGGCGGAGAAGGACGAATGTGTGCGGCAAGGGGGAATGAAGTGAGCCGAGATTCACGGCTCATTAGGCGGCTGATTTCCCGCGGGGGGCTTTTCCAGCCTCTCGCCTCACCTGCTACGCGCCTGCGTCTACGTCTACGCTAGTCCTTGCTGTGCTCTCTTACGTCAGCACTTCCACGCGGCCTCATTATCAACGAATACGAAACCCGCCACGGTCTACGTAGTACAATGAGTAAGGAGTCTTCATTAACATGCCAGGCGCCCTTTAGGAGCAGGGAGTGCGTGTCATTTAGTAGGTTAGTACGTATCATTAGTAGGTTAAAGTAGTCTCTAGAGTTGAAACAGATTTGAATGTGACTAAGTGTGAGACAGAATATGCTTTCAGAATATTAGGAGGAACTCGTTCAATAACAGTGATATAGATTTGACGGTTTCCTACTTGCAGGAAGAGTCATGAGAAAACTAGCCGTTTGCCGAATGGCATATTCAGGAATCTCGAGTTTACTGGATCAGTGGAAACTGTGACTGCCGTAAAATACCTAGGAGTAACCATTTGGAGCGACCTAAAGTTGAATGATCACATAAAACCAATAGGAAATGTAGATGACTGAATGGGGTTCTCTGGAAGAATTTAAATGAAGCGTAGTTAATCCACGACAGAAGTGGCTTATAGAAGACTCGTCCAGCCGACTATTCATTAGTCTGCGACCCTTACCAAAGTTGGATTAACAGAAGGAAAAGAGAATATCCATCGAAGACCGGGAAATTTCGTTATGGGATCGTTCATTTGGCGAGACAGCCTAACGGAACTGTTCAACAAACTCTAGTGGCAGACATGGAGAAATTTCAGGAGAGGCTTTGTGTTGGACGGAAAGGTTTTCAGTTGAAATTTCGATATCTTAAGTTCCAAGAAGTGCAGGGCAACATATTACCTTCTCCCACATACATCTCACAAAGTGGCCACAAAGAGAAAATCCGAGAAATTAGAGCTAATACGGAGCCTTAGCGAAATAATTTTTCCTATGGTTTATTTGTGAATGGAATAGGAAAGGTGGAAAAAGACAGCGGTACTAGAAATATCGTCCGCCGCACACTGCATTATGGCTTTCAGAGCATAAATGTAGCTGTAGAACAATGCACAGTACACAGCAAAATTACGTTAATGGACTAAGATCACTGTATGCGATAATGGTGTGAAAGCCGAAATCTAAGTTGTACACAAGAAATATACAGAAATATTCAGTCAAGTGGCTGCGTATTCTTTCAAAAAATACTGTATGACTGTTGCTCAGCATCCCCGAAAACTTTTTACGTGCAGTTGACATTGTAAGGAAGCATAGTACGTCTTTCCCTAGATAAATATGCGCATCGTGTGTGTACAATGGGAGGCATCAATAATCAGATCAATATCGGTGCTGTCTCATCTTTCCAATTGTCTTTTTCTTCAGTTGTGTCGCAGCAGTAATATGTTGATGTGACGAGGGCAGTGCGTGAGGGTCTGCAGCTAGTTTATCGCAGCGCAGAAATCTTAGTAACTATCTCACACTAACGCTTGGATTAATATATATCTACATGGAACCCATACCACGCCATATAGCAAGATGTCAGTGACATAATCGTAACGAAAGAAAGATATGTAACCTATCATTTAATGGGTGCTTCTGCGTACTCCACCTGTCTGTTTGTGGATGCTACAGGGCCGTTCAAATGGTTCAAATGGCTCTGAGCACTATGGGACTCAACTGCTGCGGTCATAAGTCCCCTAGAACTTAGAACTACTTAAACCTAACTAACCTAAGGACATCACACACATCCATGCCCGAGGCAGGATTCGAACCTGCGACCGCAGCGGTCGTGCGGTTCCAGACTGTAGCGCCTTTAACCGCTAGGCCACTCCGGCCGGCTACAGGGCCGTTAAGAAGTGGTTGAGTGAGGGAAGCTTTAGTAAGAGCGGATGTTATCAGGTGACGGAGACAAGCGACTTGATATTTTTATAAAACATTCCAAAAAAGGAATTCTAATATTTGTAATTACCTCGATCGCAATAATTCATCACTTTACGATTGATTACTAGCTTCGGTTGGTAGACAATCATCTTCAAATCTGTAAAAATAAAAATCAGCGTAAAATCTCCTTTAGATTAACATGAATTTTTCATTCGTTAAGAATATTCATTACTTCCGAATAATGCACGTGAAGTAGAGAAAAAGTCTCACTTATGTCCGAGGTTCTGTGTCTACATACACTGTAAGCTAGAATACCATGGTCTGAAAGCCTATCTCGGCACTATGTAAATAATTGGAAAATGTGAACAAATAACTATTTTTAAGATGTTTGTTAAATAGTTGGCTCACATGGCTGTGAGCACTATGGGACTTGACTAAAAAAAAAGCTCTGAGGACTATGGGACTTAACTTCTGAGGTCATCAGTCACCTAGAACTTAGAACTGCTTAAACCTAACTAACCTAAGGACATCACACACATCCATACCCGAGACAGGATTCGAATCTGCGACCGGATCGGTCGCGCGGTTCCAGACTGAAGCGCCTAGAACCGCTCGGCCACTCCGGCCGGCGTTGAATAGTTGTTATAGCGCAAAAATAAAACTGAAAAAATGTGAAAACATATCGTACTCTCTAATGAGCCAAGCTTTCTATACGCTGTTTACTATAGCAACGAGGTTACAAAGTGCAATTGTGAATCTCTAGAGACGAACGAAAAATTACGTTACAGTAGAAATGAAACATTAAACCGTGTTAGAACATAAATTATTTTTAAAGAATGCTTATTGAGATGTGTACCTCAGTACAATGTTGACATATCCTCAGTGTAATATGACAATGACAAAAATATGTAAGTTCAAAGCTGGTCAAAACATGTGCATTACTGTTTGACATCAGAACATAATCGCTGTGGGTACTTGTCGGCGCCAACCAAACTGGTCAGTAATAACTGACAGATAGTGCGTAAGTATGCATAGTTGCATTTTAAGTAACAAATAGAAGTAGTATTACAAATTTGATAATACTTTTAAATTCTGAAATAAATACAGGAACAAACGTAAAAAGTACGACTCGCAATACAAACGCCAAAATTTACGGTAGCGGCGTCACTAATACATAATAGCACATTAATTATCAGAAGTTAACCATTTACACAAGGGTTAAAATCAAGAAATATAATATGCGTGTTTTGAATCAAATGAACACATATGAAAAGTACTATAATGTAGCATTTGCAATAATTACTAAAGGCCTATGGTCTGCAGTAGTCACTGAAGCGGCATCTGCCAGCAGATATCGGAGCGCGCACACAGTGGGTTATGGTGAAGCGGGAAGTGCATGTTGCTGTCTTCCGTGCAGAAAACATTCAAAAGATGCCTAGCGGAACCAGCGTTTTCAATGCTCCAATCTTGGAACACATATTTTCAAACTAATTCATGGAATACATTGAACAAATAGTTCTGATTAAATTCACGTTGCCCATTTAGTATCAATGCAGAAGATGCTTTCATTATACTAGAAATTTCTGTCTCCTCCAGCAAGTCGAGCATCTTTCCCTTGGGTTCAGTGTACAGAATCTCCACATTTTGCCCAATACCCTGCACCATATGTCCTCTTGCAGCAGTGTGCATTCCGAAAGCAGTCTTCTTCTGGGAATGTGTGTGCTCCCTAAAACGAGTTTCAGACGAACTGGCCACTGCCGGCCGGGGTGGCCGAGCGGTTCTAGGCGCTACAGTCTGGAACCACGTGATCGCTACGATCGCAGGTTCAAATCCTGCCTTGGGTATGGATGTGTGTGATGTCCTTAGGTTAGTTAGGTTTAAGTATTTCTAAGTTCTGGGGGACTGATCACCTCAGAAGTTAAGTCCCATAGTGCCCAGAGCCATTTGAACCATTTGAACTCGCCATTATAATATTGGTCACAGTCATTGCATTTAACTATGCATATTCCTGAACAAAGGAACCTGTCGCGTTTGGAACCAATTCTATCTCAAAGACGCAACTTTAATGTGTCAGTTATTTGAGACACTATCTTAACTTCAGTTTTTTTGAAAGCACTGTTCCGTCTTCTGTGACACTTGACCGCTATAAACTATGGCTACATGTTTTCTTTTCACATTACATTTGTTGTTCTTAGTCAAGGTGCCATTGGCATATTGCGAAGGCTTCAGCTTATTTTACGTTTGTTACAAATATTAGTGACATCAGCTGTTTTCTACCTATTATCTAATGCAAACTAGCAATAATTTATGGTAAGTCGCTGGAGCAACGAAGCGTACCTGGAGACTAGAAACAGGCGGAGGTCATTTCCGCTCTCAGCACGGGTTGTAGAACTTATTTTCATGAGGTGATTCCATGATGACGCTAAAAACTTTTAGGGAAGATGGAGCAGGGTCGTTGTGCTAAATCGAGGTTAAGGACCCTGCTCCGGTAACGACTGAGTCTATAATTATAAGCGAAACTCCTCTGATACCTCTGACAGCGGACCTCTTCTACTGAATAGGCTTTACTTTCTAAAAAAAAAAAAAAATATTCAGATGTGTGTGAAATCTTATTGGATTTAACTTCTAAGGTCATCAGTCCCTAAGCTTACACACTGCTTAACCTAAATTATCCTAAGGACAAACACACACACCCATGCCCGAGGGAGGACTCGAACCTCCGCCGGGACCAGTTGCACAGCCCATGACTGTAGCGCCTCAGACCGCTCGGCTAATCCCGCGCGGTTTTACTTTCTATAATTTGGGAGGAGGTACTATGGATAGAAAAAAAACTGGGGCTCTAAAATTCATATCTTAAGAACTATGAGCACTTAGTAAAAGAGATGTGTCTCACCGTCGCAAAGATCAACAAGAGCTCACAATGTATTCCCTTTAGAGTCCATATTTACACGACACTTTGCAGAATTCAGCTGTCAGAGGTATCAGAACAACTTTCACTTATAACTTCCGACTCAGTTTTTCTAGACCAGCGTCAAATTGATGCATTTACCTTTTTCCATTATCGCTTAACATTCTTAACTTCTTGACGGAATCTTCATATATGATGGTAGCCTACATTGCTGAGATCAGTCTGTTGTAGAACTGTGGAACAAGTTATGTGGTCACGTATTATGACGTTTAAGAGAATGAATATCTGCTCTATAAAAATCAAGAGAGATCTTACGAAATTCGGCTCACTGTGTTCGTGTACAAGATCCATTGCGCAGTAGACATCGGCGCTGAGGTGGTTCTTAAAGGAACAAAATCGACAGATGTGAAGGTAATTTCGAAATTTCCCGAAAGTGGTGTGATAAGGCCGTTACTGTTGACAATATATGCAAATGGTCTATGGGCAACGTCAGAAACTCCTTGAGGTTGTTTGCAGATGATGTGGTTGTCTATAAGAAGATAGAAACGGCAGAAGACTAGAGAACTGCAGGTGAACCTGCAGATAATTAATGAAGGGCGCAGGGACAGGAAATGGACCTTGAACGTAAATATATGTAACTTATTGATCATAAACAGAAGAAGACGCCCACTACTGTACAATTAAACTATTAATGACAAATTTCTGGAAACGGTATATACCGCAAAATATCTAAGAGTAACCGTCCGGAGTGACCTAAAGTGGAATAACCACATAAAACATAGCGTGGGTTAAGCAGATGGAATTCATACACGAAAGACGCGGCGCACAAAGCACTTGTCCCGTCGATTCTTGAGTACTGCCCATCGGTTTCGATGCTTACCAGGTTGGAATAATATAAGATATGGACAAGATCCAACAAAGAGCGGTGAGTTTATTTAGGTGATCGTTTAGTCGACGCGAGAGCATTACGGAGACGCTCTACTCCAATGCATTCACTGCAAGATAGGTTTTGTTCATCTCAGTGATGTTCTCTGCTGGAATCCCGAGAGAGTACGCTTCGGGAAGAGTCGGGAAACGCGTTGGTTCCTCGCTCATACGTCTCGGGAAATGACAACATCGAGCAGATACGCAAAATTAGATCTAATACGGAGCTATACCGACAATCACTCTTCCCACCGCATTTCGCGAAAGGAACATGAAAGGCAGACTCAGATAGTTGTACCAGAAGTACCCTCCGCCACATACTGCAAGGTGCCACAGGCAATGTAGATGTATCCAGAATGAGATTTTCACGCTGCAGTGGAGTGTGTGCTGATATGAAACTTCCTGGCAGATTAAAACTGTGTGCCGGACCTATACTCGAACTCGGGACCTTTGAAGACTGAAACGCAAACAAATTGCGGTTTATTCCCGTAATATTGGAGGAACAAAACTCCGTCATTTTGCTTTTGAACGCATTAGAGTTAAAATTCGCTGAGCACAAGAATATCACACAAGATATTTGCAGTTACGATATCGGGAAGAAATACTGCTCATCAAGGTATGTCTTATTGAAAATATTTTTTACTAACCCCTTTCAGTTGAGGGGAGACAACGCTAGAAGGCAGTGCTCATTTATCGAACGACATATTTTAGCTGTTAATTCACATTGATATGTTAGTTAATATTCTTGGCTGGCTCTGAGCACTATGCGACTTAACTTCTGAGGTCATCAGTCGCCTAGAACTTAGAACTAATTAAACCTAACTAACCTAAGGACATCACACACATCCATGCCCGAGGCAGGATTCGAACCTGCGACCGTAGCGGGCACACGGTTCCAGACTGAAGCGCCTTTAACCACACGGCCACACCGGCCGGCCTAATATTCTTGTAAAAACAACAAAACCCCAGTATTTGCAGATAGTTTAACGCCAACGGATGCGATGCGTTTCCTATCTTATTTTTTGTAGGACAGTGAGTATGCATTTTTCTCGTTTACCGTTTATACTAAAGTAAAATAGTGGTGAATCACACACCTGCTTAGACTCAGACGTAAAGTGACTACTTTGCAGTTTTTACTAGCACATCTCTCCAGTGCAGCGCCTGCCAGTAAATTGCTTCACACTACATCTACGTTGTTTCACGATTCGTCCCGCAACGTAATCAACTCGATTGCTACACGGTTCCCAAACTCGTTTCACTTCTTCTGACGTCGTAATAATACTCTCTTATTTATTCACAGAATGGAATCTTAATTAAAATCTGCGAACCAATGAAACCTGACGAAAGGCATCAATCATAATATCGTGGTCAATCCGCAGCGGTACGGTGCGTCGCAGGCTGGGACCGGGAGCGCAGCGCCACATCAAAGAACCCGCATGCGGACCCATTAGCGCGCCTGCCGCGAAAGCAAACATCGCTCGCCTGCGCCCATCCAAATGGCAAATTCAAATACAAACTATTTCACGTTGACGTCATCGAAGAAGCAGTGCGCAGTAATCAAATACATTTTGCCATATATGAATGGCGTAAAATGTTAGTACATTTCTTCACATTACGAACTTAACTACTTTGTAGTTCTAAAAACATCAGTGCACCCTTTCACGGCCAGTTTTATCTGTATAGGACGTGGTATAAGGCATCTTTCCGTGTCTGTTCTTTCTCCTTTTAAGGTGGAACGCAATCTCAGAGGCTACAAAGGAGTACTTTGCAGATGTTCAAAAGCAAACTTAACTGGCTGTTCAAAGCTGCTGAAGTGTTATCGGAAACCGTGCTACAATCGACTTGTGACGTCATCCGACTGCTGCCAAGAACTGCAGATTTACGTCAATGTATTTAACTTACCTTGTATAGCAGAAGCGTAGGCGTCGTTTGTTTTTCTGCATAAAAAAGTATGTAAATATTTTTCTGCGTAAGAGAAGTACGTAAATCAAACGAACTTGCTGCTACACTTACCGGTAGCAGCACAATGAGGACACGATATCCTGATACCGTCTTTTTTAGATACCTTTCTATGCTCCTTCCACTCCACACATCATATACCCCTAAAATAATTGTAGTTGTTTACGCTTTCTGAAAGTGTCATATGCATTTAATTTCAATGCTTTACTGTTTTCCTCTTTCAGCTGGGATCTATGCAGAATATTTTCTAGCTCCTCAAAGTTAGTTTTTTTGAATGTTGGCCTGTTGCAAACATCTGCAAGTTTTTCATTTTCTTTCTATAAGACACAGTGGTGTTTTGTGTGTGATAACATTACGGCTATCACCAGTATTTATTTCATGAAATATATTCGCAATTAGGAATACCGACAGAATGGAATAACGACAAAGAAAATTTGTGCCAAACCAGGACTCGAGCTCGGGTTCCCCGCTTATCGAAAGTGGTCGCCTCAGAAATTTTTTTTTTTTTTTTTTTTTTTTTTTTTTTTTTTTTTTTAAAAGAGTAGAGCGGTCAGTTCCGAGCAGGTGAAGACAAGGCGGGCAGGGGTCGAAACCCGAGGCCTGGCCGCGATGCCTCCCCCCTCCCATCCCTGAATCACTCCATCAAGCAGGTATTTTTTTCATTTTTTTACCGGGAACAGGGCAAATAAACAAAATAGCTTTATTGGTACAAGCTTAATACAACAGAAATGCCATCCTCCCGACGGAAATTATACTCGAACAAGGCGAGCAAATTTCTTTATTAACAAGTTGTAGGAATCAAATAATAACAATAATAATGATGTAAGCTAAGAAATGCGAAGCAGTTGACAGTAGAATTGGGGGAATAACCAGCGTGTTCTGGTATAGTGCATAAAAGTAAGGAGGCCCGTGTCCATGTGCCTACTCCACTGTGGGTTACGATATAGAAAGTAGCGCGGAGAGTCTCAGATGCAGCAGGGGGGGGGGGGGGGGTGTTGTCGGCGTGTGGCACCATCCAACTCAGCGGGGGTGACGCAAAGACTGCGTGGAGGTAATTGGCGAAGAAGGCGCGGTAGCGTGGTCGGTGCTCAACTTCACTGTGGGCCGTCTGTAAGCACTGCCAGAAGTCAAGGCGTGATTTGTCGCCATCATTATACATGTAGGTGATCGTCCTTCCCTTGACCCATACAATCGCATGATTTTTGGTGGCGGGGAAATAAGTATCCTCAGGATGAATAAAGGTCTATGGGTCAATCGAATCAGGAGGAACGCGGAGGTACCAGGCAACGAACTGTCGGCTAGGTTTCGAGACATCACTGATGGCAGCACAATTCAATTGGTGGACACCGTCATCTATGAAGTGGCAAATGGAACAAAGCGGAGAGTCCGTTAGTCCGATGGCGTAAAGACGTTGATTTGTGGCGAATTTTCCACTTGCGACCTGGTACCACGTTGCCCGGACGTTGGAGGGAAGGAAAGGCTGGTGGATATCACGCCAAACCGTGGACCACCGCTTGGATGAATGTCTGAGTTCGATTTTGTTGCTGGATATGCAACGAAGCAGCGGGGTGTAAAAATCTGTAGGCCGAGAAGAACGTGTGGTCGGTAAGTGTGTGTAAGCATAACTGACGTTGACGATGAGATCAGAAATTTGCGTCAGACGGTGTTTGATGTGTCCGACTGGCACTGGTGGCGCTATGGTCGCGGGCACAGGAATTTCCTGCAAGCTGAGCGTAAGGGAGGTGCCCCTGTTCCACTGCTTGTGCATGGTGGACATGTATAAGGACGCTGCTCGGACTCACACATTGACAAGGCCGAGGCCCCCCACTCGCGGGGGGAGGGTGAGCGGTTCGTAACGGACCTTAAAGAGCGTACGTGCCATAAGAAGTATACGAAAGCAGCCTGGAGGCTGCGTCCAATAGCTGATGGCAGCGGGAGGACCTGTGCGATGTGGACCATTCTAGACGCCACATGTTGATTGAGGTATTGGACACGTTGTAAAGAATCGAGTTGGCGGAGGAGGTTTTGTCGCACCGCCGTGCGGATAATTTGGAGTGCACGCTGAAAATTGATGGCAGGGGAGGTGAAAATGATACCAAGGTATCGTAGTTTCTGTACACACGGGAGAGGTGCTAAGTTGTCATGTGAGAGGCCGCGTCCAGTGGACATCGCCGTGGATTTAGCCACATTCATGTTACTGCCCGCTGCAGTTCCATACGTTGATATCAAATCAAGCATCGTTTGTGTTTCATTCGGTGAGCGGACCAAGAGGAGGAGGTCGTCCGCATACGCACGACATCGAAAACTGTGCTGTCGCAAAGTGAGACCAGAAAGGTAGCTCGTCAGACTCCCGATTAGTGGCTCCAGGTTTATGGCATAGAGTAGGGTCGAAAGTAGAAAACCTTGCCTTACGGAATACCAAATCGTCACTGGTCCCGCCAGCCGGCCATTGACCTTAATCAGTGATTCGGCGGTGCCGTACAGGCGCCAGATGACGTCGATAAAGGCTGGTGGAAAATCCATTCGGCTCATCACTAAGAACAGAAAACGATGTCGCACCTTCTCGAATGCGCTGCCAAAATCAATGGGAACCACCACGGCACGGAGTCTTCACGCCGCTGCCGTTGCAATTAAATCACGACTTTCTCCTGTGGCCGTTTGTATATTAACTAAGCCACCCGGAGTTGTGTGTTCCGGGGATAGAATGCTAGGCAGGATATTGCGGCATCGCGTCGCCAGGGGGTGTGTAAAAGTTGTAAGGTCTGCGTTAGGCAGAGTCAGGGGACGGTAATGTACTGTCGTCACTCCCGGTGTCGGTTTGTGTATGAGTATAATAATTCCCGTGACAAAGGACGGCAGTACGGCGTTCCCCATAGTCATCAGTTCATGAAACATCGTCATCTACCGTGACGCCATTAGTGCGAGGAAAGCGCAATAAAATTTTATCGGGAATCCGTCGACATCTGGTGACTTATTCAGAGCACAAATGTTGACTGCATCGTGGACTTCGTCACGCGTAACTGGCTCCATCAGCTCGTCCACTTCGTCACTGGCGAGGGTGCGAGTTACGTGTGGTAACACAGACTCCTCAGTGTGGTTGTAGGTAGTCTCCTCCTGGTACATTGTGCGGTAGTGGTCCACAAAGGCATGGACGATTATTGCCTGGCAAGTGACCTGGTGGGGGTGACAGGTTTAGATCTCGGTGATGAGTCGTTGTCGTTGGTGTTTCCTATCGGAGGTGATATGATGCATGGTGGGATGTTCTTGTTCCACCGAATCTTGACGTCGGGTCCGCACCATCGTCCCCGACAGTCTACGGCGTGTCAACGTTACAATTTGTGCCTTAATCCTGCTGCGTTCCCTCTGGATGTAAGGGATGGGCGGATGGGTGACCAGGTCGGGGAGAACAGGGTAGAAATAGTCGGTAGTGTGCTGGTGCCACGCAGCTACCGCCTTGCCATACTGAATCAAGGTGCGTCGAATGGTAGGTTTGGCACATTCGAGCCACCAAGTCAGGGTCGTGCAATACTTAGGCAAGCGACGTTCACAGGTGGCCCATGCCTCGGTAACACGTTGTAGACATTCGAGATCATGAAGATGCGAGGTGTTTAGCTTCCACGGTGCACTACTACGCCAGAGCACTTGATGGGGGCGGAGAATGTTGCAGATGTAGGCACAGTGGTCCGAAAAGGCCAAGGGCCAAAGTTATGCACCTTGGACAGCAGGTGTGAGTTCGCGAGAGACGTAAATCTTACCAAGGCGGCTCGCGGAGTGACTCGTCTGGTAAGTATGTCCAGGCGCGTCGCCATGTCGATCTTCCCAAGTGTCGCAGAGCAACAGATCACGGACGACAAGAGGCAGTCCTTGACAGGTGTTGTAGTGGGGCATTCGGTCCTTTGGGTGCAGGACACAATTAAAATCACCCCCAAGCAAGTAATGGTCAGAGCGTTCAAGAAACAAAGGGGCGATTTCTTCTGAATCGAGGTGTGCCCTGTCGCGTCTACTGGTGGAGCCTGACGGAGCGTAAACGTTGACAATTTGCGTCCCCATGACGGTGACGGCCATGCCCCTGTAGGATGGAAGGTATGTGATATCAGCCACTGGAAAGCCTTCTCGGGCGTAGATGGCTACGATTCTTCTCAGATGGTCACCAGGAGAAGGGTAAGTGTTATATCCCGCGACGTCCGGAAGTGTGGCCAAATGTACTTCCTGTAGTAGTGCGATGTCGACGTCCGATGCCCATACCATCTCTCGTAGCAGTTGAAGTTTCACTGGGGGCTAATGGTGTTAGTGTTGACCGTCGCTACTCAGTAGGTTTGGAGTCGTACCCTGCCGTGGAGGGGAACTCCACCAGCGGAGGGTGAAGAGGGATGAAGCAACGGCGAGTCATGCCGTACGCCACCTAACGGTGATATGGGCGGCTTAACTAGGCTTCCGTCTGGGGTAACTCTGTCCACAGCGTGTGGTCCTTGCCTTCGTCGACTTCGTCACTCCACGCCACTGAAGGCGCCGTCGTTGTGATGTTCGTACGTTTCACTTCTGTCGTAAGGGCGGAGGACGTCTTGGCGGCAGCCGCAACGGTGGAATCCATTGGTTCAGGTGCACCTGAGCGAGCCAGCAGAGCATGCACCGGGACAGCCACAGTCGGGGTCATGTTGCCGTCATTCGTATCGTCGTGCACGTTCTCCGAGGCCTCGTCGGGTCGGACGGTCTCTGGAGCATCAGTGGGAAGTGATCCGTCTGGTTCCGAGACCGTACAGCACCTCCCCTTGCGCCTTCTAGGTGAACGTTGTTTGCGTGTTCGTCCTTCTGTGTCGGAAGACGGAAGGGAGCAGCGGCGCTCTGGGAGGAAGGGCGTCGTGGGAACGATAAGTGAAGGGGCGTCCATATGATCGGCCGGGTGGGCATCCGAAGTAGTCGCTGATGGCAGAGGCGCCGGAGTAGGGTCAGGCTGTGAGTGCGATGCGTCGACCCCGGCGGCATCCGTAGCAGCAGGAAGGGTCATCGGTACACGGTCCGACGGGCGGCGACTGGTGGGAGGAGAAGAGAGCGCCGATGCCTAGGTGACCGGTAAAACCGTTGTCAGAGTGGGAGGCGTCATGGTAGCGGGGCTGGAAATTGGGTGATTCGTCGCTGAAGACACTCAGACCTGAGGTGGCCTTCTTTGGCGCACCCGGAACAGCACTTGGGTTGGCCATCTTATATGACGACCGCGCGGCACGTGGCGACTGAGATCGATGGTGATCTGTGGTACACTGTTAAGAACGGGGTACGTTTGATACTGCGCGCAGCGTTCGGCAGTGTGGCGATGTACAGTGCCATACGGACGGAAAGCCGCGATAACGTCTTTCGCCGGGAGCTCGAACGGGTGCTCGAAAACTCGTAAGGTGCGCATTCCCAAGCCTGCATAGTCGACAGTGACCTCACCGACATTTTCGTCGGCGTGGAATAGGCGTAGTCCATGTTTGGTGTCACAAAATATTCTTACGCACACTGCGTCATTGACGACTTTGACGCACACCATTCTGCTTAATATGGACAAATGGATGCCCAAGACGTCGGATGCTGGAATCTTAGCAACGTTGTGTAGGAAGCGTTCCACTTGCAAGGCCTTTGGTCGTGTGTAGTCATTGCATAAGATGAATCGTAGTGTTGACTTTCTAAAACGGTTAACCATGGTTCTAGTACACCTAAGCGATACGTATGTGACGGCCGCTGAAATGTAAACAACAGCGAGCGTGCGCGCTCCGCAGGCGGAAACAACAGCACGTCCGCACTGCACGGCTACGAAAGCCGGACTGTACCATTTGGCTATCCGTGCATGACTCACACCCAGACCCAATATGTCGTCACCCCTGCGGCAACAATTTGTACTCGTACATCCGTTAGGTGTATACTCGTACTGGTGACACATTTTACTTGAAAGTCGATATTGCAGTGCCTGTGTTATTCTGAATTACGACCTGAAGTTCCTTTGGACATGCATGCATATATGCACGAAGAAACTTTCTGAAAGTCGTTTTATGAACTCTCTGCCAAGCACTTCAGTGTAAATCGCAGAATAATCATGCAGATTGAAGGTTGCGCCATCCGTCTTGCCTACGAGCAGCTCCTTGGTAAACGACTAAGTTCATTTCTTTCTCTGCTACTCTCGAGCGAGTATTACGTTTGTCACAGTAGATCTGCACTATCCTCGTTCCAAGTGCATTTCTTTCTCCGCTACTCTCGAGCGAGTATTACGTTTGTCACAGTAGATCTGCATTATCCTCGTTCCTGGTCATTGTACCTGCTCTTCATTCTGAGCAGTGTGTAGGCCTTATTTCACGATTCTCCTCCCGCTAGTGTTCGTCAACACATGCATATTTTCAATTGGTGAGCCGACTGTGGCCAGCCAAACAGCTACTCCGCTTCTTTTCACAACTCGCTGCATTGACCCGGAACGCTGGTCAGCACCCGCTCGCCTACCTGGCCCAGCCACTACATCGCAACTTGCTGGCCACATGTCGCTCAGTCAGTCACTCTGGTTTTTTGAGTACAACTGTGCCGCAGCGTGATTAGGGATGCAGTAAGATGGCTAGGTTCTGAATGTGCTACAGTTAGAGCTTTAAATATTCACTAAAACAGAAAAACCACTTCTAGACTTTCTACAGAAATCTAAAGACTGCACTGAAATCACAATAAGGAAATGAGTTCCCTAAAATTAATCGCAGTATTTACTAGCAGAATTATCAATACCTGTACAGATAATTGTTTATAAAATTAGTAACAAAGCGCATAGACGTGTAACCTATGCCTACAGCTGGATCAGGCTTAATGTCAGTTAAAGTATTATTGTCAAACAACGAAATTTTTATAAATGATTTACTGATTAATTCCTGAAACAGTGTCAAACCATGGTTTCTCCATACGTACTCAGAAGATTAGCGCCAATATGAATTATTTGTCACATTGTCCCAGTTTGTTTGTGTTTATTTAATGAGAACATAGCAAGTTATGTTTGTGAGATGACTGTATGAGTAAAGAAGTACTGGAAGGGCAAGCTGAATAAAGATATGCGGTTCCCTTGTTTTCACCGTTCCGATTATGGTGTATAAAGTTGAAATAAAAGTTGAGCATTGAATGACATTATCATTTAATAATATAATATCAGAATGAAAGAAATTAATTAAAACTATGTAAAATATACGTTTGAAATAAGTAGAAGTTGTAACATGTGTAATTGTAAGAGATACAAGCTGCTCTGCTGAATCTAGTAGTGGTTCACATGACCAAGTTCTTAAATAGGTGGGCAGAGCAGAGTTTGGGGACTTTTGATGTTCGTATCTTGGTTGGTAAGGTTGCTTAGCAAGGTTTGCGTGAACAGTGAGCCTTGTGGGCTTAAGTCTTAATTGAGGTTTCGAATTATTTCAATGTGCTCCTGTTCTGGACTTACGAATTTTTCGATGTGTATTAGTTCAGGCTTAGAAATAATTTTGACTCGGATGGCTACCGCAGTTATCACTCACTGAACTTTACCCAAGGTGAATTTGTCAGTTTGTATAGTCTTGAGTCAACTGCCGTGTCAGTCATGTTATTTTTAGTTTCTTTACTGTGTTGAAATAACAACCTGAGTCGTGTCACTATTTGGAGTAACTTTATATAAGGCTTGACTAAATTTATAGTGAACATTAATTCCGTGGTGCTATGCTATGTCATTTTATTATGTTATCATTCTTTTAGTACCACCTTTATTTTGTTAATTCGTAATTAACTTGTATTGTTAAAAACTTTCACTGATTTGTCTTTTCTGAGTTAATGAGGCAAATGATAAATCAGCGGTTCTAAAAGGGCTTAAAGTAACAATGCATGATCAAACGCCTACTGTACAGTAATGCAAGTCTAGTTGTAGCTGTAATCACGAATACAGGCTGCCTACCGCCATTGAAATATCCTGGAAGGACAGAAATATTTACATAATTATTGCCCAGTTTCCTTACTTACACCGTTTTTCGAAATATTCGAAAACGTAACGTACGCAAGTGTAGTCTCACAACTAAGTAGACACGTATGACTGTGTAGATCATGCTAAACTCTTAGAAAACCTTACGTTTAACGGAATTTTACGGCTCCGCGTAGAACTGGTCTGAACCGTATTTAAGCAAAATGCAATGTGTTACGCTGCAAAAATTCAAACAATGTTGGAAAGGTAGGAAATATGAGCGTCTGGGCAGAAATAACGAAGAAAATCCCACAGATTTCAATCCCGGTTTTCCTTACACACATTGGTGTGCAAAACTTGAGGACGAAAAATCTTTCGTAGCACGCGTCACTGCCAAGTAACATAGCTCGATAAAACTCGGACCACACTTGGAAGGAACTGCTACAGTGCAGTGCCGTACAGTATAGTAGAGAAGGTAACTGAAAGAAATACGCAGTGAGGTGAATAGGAATTACACGTTTATTCAAAGTATTCAAAGAAGTCACCGCACTGTATGATGGCCCCCTCGACATTAAAAATGGCAGGACATCATGCTCATTAGCTTACAAGAGTGTGTTATCACTACGGACGACAGTGCATGCTCTGCAGCGTGTTATCATGCTGGCCACAATGCTGGTGAGGGGTTCTTGAGGTAGGACGTTACATTCCTCCACCAGCGTGGATTACAATAGGTAGATGGCCGCTGGTTCATGAGGATGAGCTACAACACGTCCCCTCAAAAAATCGCATACGTGCCTGTGGGATTTTAGTCGGGGTGGGAAAGGCCCATCTATTAGCGAAATGTTCTGTCGTTGCATGAACTCCTACATCTGGGATGTTCGATGCGGCCGTGCATTGTCATCCGTGAAAATGATGTCACGACCGAATACACTCCTGAAAAGTCGCTCGTGGGAAAGAAGTACAGCGTTACAACAACGTTGAACAGAGAGTGCACTATGTTGAAAGATCTAACGGAGAATCAGTGGTGCATCTCGTTCCAAGGACGGACAAATAAGCTATTAAGCATGTAGTCAAGATGTTTTGTTCCATCAGTGTAAATATAGGTCCTACCCAAGTCTGCCAGTTACGCTGTCCTATTTGACCACGAACGGCACCTGTAAAACGCCCTCAACACATTGCAAGTGTCGATCGTAATCAGAACAGTGTTCTGTGTACTTGTCATTGCGTTCCGTCGGGGCGAAGTGAATTCGAACGTGGAAAAATTGTGGACTACTTCAGTAAAAAGAAGAAAGAACTACATCAATCTCCTGATCGTTGAGTTTACACAGACTCGATACTGCACGTATAACCGAAAAAGTGGATACTCCAAAGTACGCATGTTTTATTGTAAACTCATAATTAAAGTAGATGCCTCTATAAAAACCATGTTACAGGTCATATTTGAAAGCCCACAGCGTACTTACGAGTTACTCGCGGAAACTGACTACTTGTTCACAAAATTTCACTTAAAACGCATTACATGTATCATTTGCTTACGGTGGATATCAGAGGAATAACTGTAGATGTTCTCTGTTTTTCACTCACTCTTTTCTGTAAGATTTTTATCATTTATCAAGAGGGTCAGGTGAATTTGGACTTACATACTCTTATAAAACATAAACGAATTTCAGAGGCTCAGTGTGCGTGAAACAGTATCCCGAATCTCTCATCTTCGAATTCTTCCTCACCTAACACACTTTCTTCTCTATACCTGTCACTCATAGCTCATCAGATGCTAATTTGTAGGTATCGATATTTAAAGAACCTAGAACTTTGTCGGCATTTACGTATTCATAAAAGGAAATTTGTGTTCTAAACGAAAATATTCGCTCAAATTGCAACAGAATACTTTGTTTTCCGTAATTATTTATCAAAATTCTCGGAAGTGTGCTCAGATAAAACACAAGCACGATAATCAGCAGGAGAATAACCGGAAATTTTTCTGTTTTCGTAATTAGTAATAAAAACATTGACTGCACATCCATAACCTTAGCAATTAATGTGAAGTAAGAATTTATCAGTAAGATAACCTCCGAACCCGTAAATGTGTTTGTTAAAGCGTTGGTAGCTGTGTGGGTTAATACGATAGAGTGGTGACAAATTAGTGCTGTTTTTTTGGGATTCAGAAATTCGTTTCCTAAGAGTCACACAGTTGGAATTCCTCTGCTGGACTTGGTGCGAACGAATTGCTTGTCATACAACGTCAGCAAACCAGTTTCATACGGTGTGAAGTTGGGTTTGGTAGTAAAATATAAATAGTAAAGCAGTTATTATTATTGCCATTTACCATTTCATCATAAAATCACCAAAAACTTAGTGACTATACAATTATAGGACAACGCTGTAAAATCGAAAGACAAGGACTTCACAAAAGCAGTAAATGACATCAGTTACATATTTATGTTTTCTAGTAACAAAATGTTTTGATTGACAGGGAGCAGAATATAATTTTTTCCACGTGTTTACTATTTCTTTCCCTCGACACTAATACGCAGGAAACGCGGGTTCGCCAGTTCTGTAGCCAGCCAACGTACGCCGTGCTTCCTAAGACGCTCACCATGTAGTACGAGTCGAGAGGCACAAGTAGCTCGACGAATGCCACAGACGAGGCGAGCATTATCCCCCTACAAGTAAAATTACCTGACAGTGTAGTGGTTGTGGCGGTGTTTTGATTTGAGAGCGCATTAAGATCAAGCTCAATGGCACACACTCAATGAATTATATCCTGTGCAGTATGTAAGACATTTACCGTCGTTTGTTGTGATCCACTGGTTCCGTACTCAGCTTGTGACAAGAGCCCAGCAATGATTTCTGCAAGATGCTCTAACAGATGCGCTTTTGAGAAACTACTTACAGTACTCTCCTCACATTCAGTATCATCCATAGTTCACCTAGTTCGAGGTAAGAGGGAGTTCACAGGATTTAATTACCTCACTATTTTCCACAAGAGAAATGTTGTTTAAATCGTTGTCTGTAGTCGTTCTGTGTTTTCGCTTTCCACTTAAGAAAATGGGCCTATGCAGCAAGCAGTAAATCAGTGCATCGCAGGTTAAACAGCATAGTATTGTGTTAACTCTGGACAGACTATATCATGAAAATTCTTTGTTAAGCAAATAACATTAATGTCTATACTTTTTCAGTTTTGTTATATGGGTAATGAAGCTTCTGGTGATTTAGGAATAAGCCAGAAGGGGATGTATAGGGAATGGAAATGAGGGGTCTTTTGTAATTTTTGCCTGTGGATGCCAATGTGAGAGTGTGCACAGGAACTCGCAGACACGTTAAGCAATGGGGCTTGCGGACGTTTTCAACTAGCTTAGCGCAGCGGCTTAACGGGTCCTGGGAGTGCTCGCATGATGATAGGTAGCCGGATAACACGCTTACCATAGCTTGTGAGTTTTTCAACCGCTGTGAAAATCCAGCGTTAGGGGAATCTAACAAGGGAATGACCAGGATGGTGTCGTCAAAGTTTTGCAGAAAAGAGAAACTTGTACATCGCTACAGTAACATTTTTATAAACGAAGCCGAAGGCGCTAGTGAGGTGATTTTACGGTAGAGAATGAGAAGCAGGTGATTGCTATGGATGGCGGAAGATGTAAAGGAACTGAACGGCAGACAAAAAGCGGCAGTGGCCAGGTGCGCGCGTCAGTGGCGGCGATAGGCACTCTGAGAGGTAATGAAAGAGAGTAGCCACGCGATCGAAACGACCGTAAAGTACTGAAACAGTCGTTGTGCTAGACGAGTATGGTTGGATGGAAAATACCGGAGCTTTCTAGCAGAAAGGGGAAAATAGTAAAACGAATCTGAATAGAAAACTTTTCTAATGCAAACTGGAAATGGCAATGCCACAACTTGAATAAGTTCCCAGATTTGGGGTGACATACGTATGCGTGGAGAAAACCTAATTTCTCTGAAGTGCACACAAATTCATGACATTACAGTAAATTAATGTTTTGAATCCATTTCTTTTCAAGTGTTTCCTCTGCTAACCTATACCATAGGTTCTCTTAAAAGTTTTTATATATTTTATTGCTGCCGAACTTGTATATTCATGGTCCCTTTATAATTTTTTCTCCTTAGATCCTACTAACTACTCACAGATCATAATGGTATGAATTGTCGCGTGGTCAGATGACGTAAGAGTGTTTATTACGTTGATAAAAGTTGTCTCGTGAGATTTGGAAGCTAAAACGAGACTGTGAGTAATATACGAGTACATGCTAAAAACAATGCCTCAGAATTTTTCACGTGAGAAGTCTCTTTGAATAAAACAAACGTTATTAACATTCTTCGTCTTCATTCTACATATTTAATTCTCAACAGTCACCCTGGCTACGCATACATGTCTCCCAACAAAAGACCAGTTTGTTAATAGCGTCACTGTAGAATGTGTGACTTCGTTAACGGATCCACAACCTGACCTCTGCTTGCATCGCTTCATCACCAGCAAAGTGAAGGAGGTCCTTTGGAAACAGGTGAAAATCTGATAGCGCCAAGTCGGGACTGTACAGAGAATGACCGATGACAGGGAAGCCAAGGCGGCGGATAGTTGCAGATGTCGCAGAGCTCGTCTGGCTTTGTCATGCTGAAGGAGAGGAGCCACGTGTGGACGAACGCTCCGAATTAGAAACTCGTTTACAGCACCCTGTTTCTCACGCACCGAGATAGTTAAGTTGCATACCGCCATGTTACACGCTTCAATTCGGAGCCCTTTAGCGGTAAATGGCTCAAAATTCGTACACGTGAAGAATAAAGATGTAGAATTTTAATAAAGATAGTTTTATTTAAGAAGCTCTAAGAGTTTTTACATAAAAGATTCTGAGCCATTACTTTTCAGTACGACCTCGTACAATGTATGGAAAAAGCGAAACAGCTGTTGCAATAATTGCCAGCTGAATGAGGCCAGTGAATGGTTGTTCTCAAACAAAGAAAGAACACGAATTGGGAGGGACACGACTCATAATTACTTCAGAAGCACCATTAGTATTGATATCACATTTAGATTGTCCCATTCCTGAGGGGAACACGTGGGCCACTGATATCTCTCGTGAACACCCAACAAACCAGAATATACAAGCAGGAAATATTTTGGCATTCGGATTAAATTACATGAGTTGTAGTAAACTAGCAATGTAAAAGTCTCTCTGACAAAAACCGGTAAACAAATGTCAGAGGTTGGCAACTGGACAGCATTGTAATAGTATGTACGACAAATGTTGACTTCATACAGTGTGTCCATAAAGTCGCGCTATTATTTCAGAAAATCATATTTTGGAATCAATTCAAGATGGAAAATCGTGGTTTGTTGTGAAACGTTTAGGAGCTTTCAAGGTTATTCTCCTTCGTTCTTTGTTACATATATAACATGGATGCATCAAAATCGACAAACCAGGAGAAATCGAAATGCGTCATTTGGTATGTAGCATCCAAGTCAGGCAGCAGTAGCAGCCCGAGACACAAGCAGCAACAAGGAAGTAACCGATTTTGTGACTTTTACGAGTTCCTAAACAGAACGGAATTTTATAATATCATCTGTGTGCTGTATGGTTTAGTTTCTTGAGTTTATGCGTGTTTATGTAATATCTAGTAGCCACAGCTCTAGCGTTTTCGAAAGTATACAGATTTTCTGACATATTACAAGTTTATAATCAGGGGTGAATTATTTAGTTTCGCCTGAGTGCTCCAGTAGTTAGGTTTTTGAATCTCTGCCTATTAATCTAAGGCCGGCCGAAGTGGCCGTGCAGTTAAAGGCGCTGCAGTCTGGAACCGCAAGACCGCTACGGTCGCAGGTTCGAATCCTGCCTCGGGCATGGATGTTTGTGATATCATTAGGTTAGTTAGGTTTAACTAGTTCTAAGTTCTAGGGGACTAATGACCTCAGCAGTTGAGTCCCATAGTGCTCAGAGCCATTTGAACCAACCATATTAATCTAATTTATTAGATACAGTTCCTGCGTTTTCGTCAGGGTCTACAGTAGAGTTGCGCAGCACGTGCCGATAGTCCGTTTATCTGCATACTTTTGTTTTCCGTGGTCTCTAATATGGACAGGGACTGCGATTGTTGTGTGCAGATGCGAGCCGAGTTGGTGACACTTCGCTCTCAGCTTCAGGCTGTGATGGATTCTGTTACACAGCTTGAGGCCGCAGTGGATGGGTACCACTGTTGTGGGCCGACCGTGGGGATCCAACGGACGTCCAGCACGTCCGAGTCATCCGATCGGTCCTCATCGGTGGACAGCCCAGTTACTGGTCGCACGATTCCCGGCTACCGCAGCGGGCCTTTATTTTGGCCGGCCGAAGTGGCCGAGCGGTTCTAGGCACTTCAGTCTGGAACCGGGCGACCGCTACAGTCGCAGGTTCCTTTCCTGCCTCGGGCATGGATGTGTGTGTGTCGTCCTTAGGTTAGTTAGGTTTAAGTAGTTTTAAGTTCTAGGGGACTGATGACCTCAGATGTTGAGTCCCATAGTGCTCAGAGCTATTTGAGCCATTTTTGAACTGCTCGCACTGAGGTTGACCCCTCACCTGTGGTCGAGTGGAAGGTCGCCCTGGAGCATAGCAGGCGGCGAAGGACTTCCAGGGCGGCCGCACCTTAGGCCTCCCGGGTTTCTCTGACAAACAGGTTCCAGGTGCTGTCTGTGGCTGACACTGTCGCTGAGCCAGAGGAAACCTCTCAGCCTGCAAGAACCGGACAATCACAGAGGGTGAGGTTACTGATAGTTGGGAGCTCCAACGCTAGGCGCGTTATGGGGCCACTTAGGGACATGGCTGCCAAGAAGGGAAGGAAACCAATATGCACTCCGTGTGCATACGTGGTGGAGTCATCGCAGATGTGGAACGGGTTCTCCCGGATGCCATGAAGAGCACAGGGTGCAGCCAACTGCAGGTGGTTGCTCACATCGGTACCAATGATGTGCGTCACTTTGGATCAGAAGAGATTATCTATGGTTTCGAGTGGCTAACAGAAGTGGTAAAGGCTGCCAGTCTTGCTTGCAAGATGAAAGCAGAGCTGACCATTTGCAGCATAGTCGACAGGACCGATTGCGGTCTGAATCAGAGGCTGAGACGGTTCTGCGACCGTGTAGGCTGCAGATTCCTCGACTTGCGCCAAAGGATGATTGGGTTTCGGGTTCCGTTGAATAGTTCAGGTGTCCACTATTCGCAGGAGGTGGGTGCACGGGTAGCAGGGGCTGTGTGGCGTGGACTGGCCTCTTTGTTAGGTTAGACGGTCTCGAGAAAACACAAGAAGGGCTTCCGTCACAAAGGGCGCAGGCCGAACACAGGACGAATGTAGATATAGGAACCACTGATATAACAGTTGTAAATTGTCGTAGCTGTGTTGTGAAAGGACCAGAGCTCCAAGCACTAATAGAAAGCACTGATGCCCAAATCGTTCTAGGCACTGAAAGCTATCTTAAGCCGGACATAAGCTCAGCCGTAATTTTTGCGTAGAACGTACCGGTGTTCCGAAAGGATAGGCTAAACACGGTTGGCGGTGGCGTCTTTGTTGCAGTCAGAAGTAGTTTAACTTGTCGCGGAATTGAAATAGATACCTCCTGTGAGTTCGTATGGGCAGAGGTCATTGTTGGCAACCGGAATAAAATAATAATTGGATAAATTTACCGACTTCCCAATTCAGATGACACAGTTGCTGAAAGGTTCAAAGAAAACTTGAGTTTGGTTCCAAATACATACCGAAGTCATACAATAATAGTTAGTGGTGACTTTACTTTACCCTCGATACGTTGGCGAAAATAAATGTTTAATTCCAGATGGATGCATAAAATATCATCCGAAATTGTGCTAAACGCATTCCCTGAAAATTATTTCGAGCAGTTAGTTCATGAGCCCACGCGAATAGTAAACGGTTGTGAAAACACACTTGACCTTTTAGCAAAAAATAATCCTCACTTAATAGCGAGCATCAAAACCGATTCAGGGATTAGTGAATGCAAGGTTGTCGTAGCGAGACTGAATATTGTGATCCCCAAATCCTCAAAAAATAAACGAAAAATATACCTATTCAAAAAAGATAAAAATTCACTTGACGCTTTCCTGAGAGACAATCTGTACTCATTCCAAATTAACAACATAAGTGTAGACCAGATGTGGTTTAAAATCGCAGAAATAGTATCGGCAGCAATTGAGAGATTTAAACCAAATAAATTAACAAACTACGGAGCTGATCCTCCTTGGTACACAAAACGTGTTAGAACACTCTTGCAGAAACAACGAAACAAACATGCCAAATTTAAACAGACGCAAAATCCCCAAGATTGGCGATCTTTAACAGAAGCTCGAAATTTTGCGCGGACTTCAATGCGAGATGCTTATTACAGTTTCACAACGAATCATTGTCTCGAAACCTGGCAGAAAATTCAAAGAGATTCTGGTCGTATGTGAAGTATGTTACCGGCAAGAAAGAATCAAAGCCTTCTCTGCGCGATAGCAATGGAGATACTATCAAAGACAGTGCTGCCAAAGCAGGGTTACTAAAAACAGTATTCCGAAATGCCCTCACAAAATAAGATGAACTAAATATTCCAGAATTCGAATTGAGAACAGCTGCCAACATGAGTAATTTAGAAGTAAATATCCTCGGAGTAGGGAAGCAACTTAAATCACTTAATAAAAGTAAGTCTTCTGGTCCAGACTGCATACCAATTAGGTTCCATTAGGAGTGTGCTGATGCATTAGCTCTATACTTAACAATCATATACAACCGTTGGCTCGACGAAAGATCCGTACCCAAAGACTGGAAAGTTGCACAGGTCACCCCTATATTCAAGAAAAGTAGTAGGAGTAATCCACTAAAATACATGCCCATATCGTTAACGTCGATATGCAGCAGGATTTTGGAACACATATTGTGTTCGAACATTATGAATTACCTCGAAGAAAACATCTATTGACACACAGTCAACATGGGTTTAGGAAACATCGTTCCTGTGGAACATAACTAGCTCTTTCTTCACATGAAGTTTTGAGTGCTACTGACAAGGCGTTTGAGATCGACTCCATATTTCTGTTTTCCGGAAGGCTTTTGACACTGTACCACACAAGCGGCTCATAGTGAAACTGCGTGCTTATCGAATATCGTCTCAGTTATGTGACTGGATTTGTAATTTCCTGTCAGAGAAGTCACAGTCCGTAGTAATTGACGGAAAGTCATCGAGTAAAATATAAGTAATTTCTGGCGTTCTCCAAGGTAGTGTTATAGGCCCTTTGCTGTTCCTTATCTATATAAACGATTTTGGAGACAATCTGAGCAGCCGTCTTCGGTTCTTTGCAGATGACGCTGTCGTTTATCGACTAATAAAGTTATCAGAAGACCAAAACCAACTGCAAAACGATTTATAAAAGATATCTGAATGGTGCTAAAGTGGCAGTTGACCCTAAATAACGCAAAGTGTGAGGTCAGCCACATGAGTGCTAAAAGGAACTCGTTAAACTTCGGTTACACTATAAACAAGTCTACTCTAAAAGCCGTAAATTCAACTAAATACCTAGGTATTACAATCACGAAGAACTTTAATTGGAAGAAACACATAGAAAATGTTATTGGGAAGGCTAACCAAAGACTGCGTTTTATTGGCAGGACACTTAGAAGATGTAAGAGATCTACTAAGGAGACTGCCCACACTACGCTCGTCCTTCCTCTTTTTGAATACTGCTGCGCGGTGTGGGATCCTTACCAGATAGGACTAACGGAGTACATCGAAAAAGTTCAAAGAAAGGCAGCACGTTTTGTCTTATCGCGAAATATGGGAGAGAGTGTCGCAGAAATGATACAGGATTTGTGCTGAACATCATTAAAAGAAAGGCGTTTTTCGTTGCGGCGGAAACTTCTCACGGAATTCCAATCAGCAACTTTCTCTTCCGAATGAGAAAATATTTTGTTGACTCCAACCTACATAGGGAGGGACGATCACTACGATAAAATAAGGGAAATCGGAGCTCGAACGGAAAGATATTGGTGTTCATTCTTTCCGCGCACTATACGAAATTGGAGTAATAGAGAATTGTGAATGTGGTTCAGTGAACCCTCTGCCAGGCACTTAGTATCCATGTACATGTAGATGTAGATTCTCAGCCATCCACCTATCTCTCCGCTCTCGAGTCCTCACTGACTCTGTTCACTGGTATGCCATTAAAGATCTTCATTACAGTGGCCAATTCTCAATCCGCATTCACCTACTGGATGGTGGATTTCTGGAACAGGCGACACCAACATGGATAATTTGCAGGGCTAACTGGGCACTGTTCAGCCAGTTGGCTGTGTTTGAACACCGTGACAGCATCCAGGAATGGGTGGACCTCATAATGCGTGTGATCCGTTGTGCCACTGACCTATCCATACCACAGTGTTTCTGTCCTCTTAGGAGGCGACCTGCACCTTGGTTGACAGAAGAGTACCGTTCAGTCATCCAGGCCAGGATTGCGGCTCTTCGACGATTTAAATGCTGCCTGACAGCAGACAACCTTACAGCCTTTCGAGTCGCGAGAGCCATGGCTAGCCATGTCATTAAGGAAAGCAAAAAACATTCATGGTAAGTGTTCCTGGGCTGCATCAACCGTTTCACTTGCTCTTTAAAAGTATGGGAAGCCATGCGGAAGATTTCAGGTAAACACAGTCGTTTACCAATAGCAGCAGTGCTGAAACAGGGATGTTTCCGAACGACGCAGGGAGACATTCCTCAGACACTGGCTGAGCATTTTGCACAAACTATAGCCGATGCAAGCCAGGATCCAGCATTTTGTCGCTACCAATTAACTGTAGATAGGGGCAAGTTGGACTTCAGATCCAGGTTTCATGAGGCCTACAACTCTTTCTCTATGTGGGAGTTCGAGGCAGCACTGTCTGAGACTCGTGTTAGTGCACCCCGTCACGACCAAATCCGAAACTGCGTGCTTCGACATTTGCTAGCGGCGTCAAAGGATGTTCTTCTCAAATGTTTTAACCTTATATGGCATACAGGCAACTTCACCCACTCTTGGAGGTAGGCGGTTCTGATACCTCTCCCGAAACCGGGAAAGGACTGTATATCTCCCGGTAGTTACAGGAGTATCGCCTTAACGAGCTGTGTAGGAAAGATTCTGGAGCAAATGGTCAACCGTCGTCTGGTATGGTTGTTAGAGACCATGCAACTCCTTAGCCGCTCTCGGTGTGGTTTCTGGATATATTGGTCCACTGTCTACAACCTGACCCTCCTAGAGGGTGCTATTCAGCAGTCTTCCCTATGCAATCATCACCGTATCGGTATATTCTTTGACATCAGTAAGGCATATAACACCACCTGTAGACACTGTATCCTTGCACAACTATATCCATGTGACTTTAGTGGCCCTCTGTCCATCTTCATACGGTTTTTCCTGTCTCAACGGTTTTTTCGGACTCGAGTTGGTGACTCGCTGTCAGCTCGTTTAGAATAGGAGAATGGTGTCCCTCAGTGCGTGTTTTAAGTTTTCCATAGCCATCAAGAGTATCACATCTACGGAAAGGAGTCTCGTACACTGCTCCTTATTTGTGGATGATTTTGCTATTTTCTGTTCCTCCTAGAGTGTTGCGAATAGCAATCTGTTAGTTACAACTTACAGTGTGGAGGTTAGAGGAGTGGGCTACAGAGAGAGGGTTTCAGTTTTCTGCAGATAAGTGTGTGTGTTCATTTTAATCATTCTCGTCGTATTTTTAATTTTTCTGCCTTGCATTTGGGGGACACCATCCTACATTTTAGAGACTCAGTGCGGTTTCTGGGCATCATATTTGACTCGAAATTGTCGTGGTTGCCACACCTAAGAGACCGGAAAGCCCGAACTCTGATGGCACTGAATCTCTTAAAGTGTCTTAGCCACAAGTCTTGGGAAGCAGACAGCGTGGGTCTCCTTGAGTTTTATAGGGTTTTCGTGCGATCACGGCTGGACTATGGGTGCGTGGTGTATGGATCAGCAAGGTCTTCTTATTTGAAGATCATTGACGCTGTCCACCATGAGGGAATTCGGCTGCCATACAACTAGTCCCATACCCAGCCTCTTTGCAGAGGCTGGGGAACCGCCTCTTACCATCTGGCGGCATCTCTTCATGGTGCATCAGGCACCTAAGACCCTTACAGCTCCGACTTCACCCGCACACAGTCCTGTTCCTCGTCCCCCTCTGGAATGCCTGCTCTCCAACCATCCACAAGCCACAATGCTATTTGGGAACCGGATGCAGCATGTACTGAAGTCACACAGTGTTGAGCAAGCACAACCCCAGATTCAGGGTTTTAACTGTCTACCGCACTGATACTCCAGAGGCCCAGCGTCATTTTAAATTTAGTGCAGTACAGAAGAGGTTACACTCTTGCTTCCGTTTTTATGCCATATTTTGAGAGATTTAATTTGAGCATCAGAAGTATGTCGCTGTCTTTACGGATGGGTCTCAGCAAGGGGACTCCGTTGGTTGCTCCGTCGTTTTCCCGGATGGTGTCCTCTGGGTCCGACGCAGAATTATTTGCGATCTTGCGAACAGTGGGGCAGATGAGACGCACTTCCAGTGCCCTTTACTCTCTCCAACGTTTGTACTCAGCAGATAAAGTCATCCAGGATAACCTGAGTGGGGAAGGAGATGTCCTTCTGCTGAGCACCTGGGCACATGGAAATTGCAGGGAACGAAAGGACGGATCGAGTGACCAAGGAGGAGGGTCGTGAGCCTCATGTATTTCAGTGAGCCATCCCCCTGCACGCTGTCACATTGCTGTTGAGGTACAAAGTCCTGCGTTAGTGGGAAGACTAGTGGCTGGAAGTGACCGACAGCAAGCTCCTTGTAGTAAAGCCCACAACTCGGCCGTAGCATACTTCCTTCCAGCCCCGTCGACAGGAAGAGGTCCTTCTTACTTGTCTTCGCATAGGCCACATCCTCATGACACATGGCTTTGTTTTCCCTGCATTTTCTCTGTGTTTTAATTTCATGTATAGCTACTAATTGGTTTCAGGGCGTGTTCGATATAGTGACTTTGTGGTCAATTCGAATGCGTGAGCGTATAACAATTTTAGTTTGTCCCCACATTCGTTTGTACTGATAAGTGTAAGGGCGCTCATGACCTCGCCGTTGGGCGCCCACAAGATACATACACGCTCGCGCACACGCACACACACAAGTGCGATGTATGCTGAATGGCACCTAACAGGTGGATGGGTCATTCTGACCCCATCGACTATCCACTGCGCTCTCCGGTGTCACATCATTAGACTTATTTTTTTGTACCTTTATGTTAACGATCGTATGTACACAATACCAGGCAGTTACACTGCTATCATTTTTGAACGTATCAATAAAGCAATCGTAACTGCTAATGCTGCAATGCTGTCCGATACATGGGCAGATCACGAATGTCTTCTTGATATCCAACAGACGATGAGTAGTGAACACTTTGAGATTCTGGCACAACAGAAAAATATAGAGGTGCTGAAGGCATTTAGAACAAAGGCCCGCCCCCATGTGTAGTATTATGGAAATTATGATTTTGTGAATTATATCGAGACTATATGGACACACTGTATGCGCAGGGAATGGAGTCCATGTTCATAATAAGCAACTTCCTGGATCCGATTATGGGTATTTATAAGTGATTTTGCTTCACCTAACAAAAAAATAGTGTAACAATTTAAATTGAGCGTAACACTGCGAGGTAATTCAGACGGACGGTACTCACAAAGAGTGATAGTCAGACGTTAAACACGTTTCACTGTAAAAAAATAACATAATTTAATATTCAAAAACCTCATATACTGCTGTTTGTGTACAACAAATCATTGTGCCCGACCAAATGCAATATATCAGCAGTCAACTTCAGCATCACAAATACTTTATAATATTTCACTACGTGTTTCACAAAACTTATGTTGTGTTCAGAGCAGCTGGTCAGAGCGTCGTCGTTCCTGTCCACATACAATGGTTGGACAAAAACTTGGAAAAGCGTGCTTGAACATAAATTAAGATGCTAGGCAAGCCCGCAGGTGGCACTATTATATTTGACCACGAGCGGCACGTTTGCAATGCCCTCAATACGTTCCAATTGTAAGTCGTGATCATAACAGTGTTTTGTGTAGTTCTAAGTGCGTTATGTGTTACCTAAGTAAAGTCGAAGGTGGAAAAAATAGTTAGTGTTCGTGTGATGGGCTTCCGTGAGCAAACGAGCCGGTGTTCAGCGTTTCAAGAGGCACCTTATCGAAGATTTACGCTGCGTACAGAGAAAGCTGAAAAACGTCATCCGCTAAATTCACAGCGGCGGATGAAAGTATTGTTGAGTGATTGTGGCAGGCGGGTCGTTGAAGAGAACTGTGACGAGAAGTTCAAGAGTGATAGCTGCAAAAGTCACTGTAGAACTGAATGTCGCATTTGCGAACCCTGTCAGCACCAAAGCAATGTGATGGCCGCTCCGTAAGTTTGGAATTACAGGGCTAGCTGGAATTCCTAAATATCACATCAGTGATGGAAACGCCCGTGAAAGGGAAACGTGGTGCCAAAGCAATAAAACCTCGACTACAGAGAGATGGAAGAGACTCACTAGATCGGATGAGTCAGTGTTTCCAACTTCTGGCCGAGTTTACGTCCAGTGTGCGCCGTCTCAAGCCTTCGATGCAGAATGTTCGTGACATATGAAAGGCTTATTTCAATAGTGGTACAAGTCCATTTTTGTTCATTCTGCGATACAGAGTCCTAAAGTTAAATGAGCGCTGAAAAATCTGCAGTTAGATACCAGAAATATTCAAGCATATGGCTTCTTGCTAGAGATGAACCTTTCTTTCTGTTTGTTTGGATCATTAATTTCAGAAGCATTATAGGCAGAAAAGTGGAGGTAATGGACTTGTACCACTATCGAAATAATCCCTTCATAAGTGGAGAGGTGTTTAGTAATGATTTGGGTAACCATACCGAGTTACTCGATAGTCCTCGTTGTGATTGTGCGAGGTCGCATTACTGCCAAGGGTTATGTGACCATTTCAGATGACCATAGCACAATAGAAGTTTCCCGATGGTGATGCAGTGCTCCAAGAGGACAGGGCCCCTCTTCAAGCTCCTCGAATCGTCCAGTACTGGTTTTCTTAGCACGAGGATCGATTGCCGTATGTCCTTTCATCACTACAGTCACCAGAACGCAATATTATTGAGTCTTTGTGGGCTTCTTCGGACAGAAAAGTGCGTGATCCCTGTCCACCTCCCGCACCGTTACCAGGACTTGCCACTATTTTGCTAGACATATGGTATAAGATTCGCTTGAAAACCATACAGGTCCTATATACATTTTGAATGCCAATGGCTCTCCTACACCGTATTAGGCATGGTAGTATGTTGTGTATTTGGTGTTTCCATATTGCTTTTCGCCCCCAGTATTTGGTGACTTGCAGGATCTAGAGTCGATAAACGTTTCTCAGAATAGTGAGAAAGACGGAGGCAACAATTTATTCCTGATTCATACGCACACTTGAGTAAATGTGCACATCTGAGTGTTCCCACAGAGATATATCCAGGAAATTCAGGTTAGCTGCCCGAGGTGGTCATAAATGAGTACTTTCGCGACGAAGCCAGTTCCTGGGAAAAATTGGTTTACAAAGCACTGCAAACTTCTTCCAGAAGCTGCAGATGACGCATCATGATGGTGTAGTACAACATTCTAACAACATGTCTCTTGCTACCTCGCTTATAATTCGCTCGGTTTCTTGCAGCATAATAGCACCAATGGTTTCGTCGCTAATATCAGTACGGCTAGCCCGTGGGGGACCTCCATCCAACACTGGGAGAAGGACAGAACCAAACTGTCAAAGGCAAAGCTCCAGACGACTACGCATTTGTATCTGGATGGCGCCGAAAAGAACGCTTAACAGCATATTAATTAATGCCACTTCTCTCGGTAAATAAGAAATGTGTATCGGCAAACTGACGTTTGCGTATGCTTCTCGACATCTGCAGAGCGATGCATGTGAACCTGTATTTCTCGAAGTGAGTCTTAGTCCCTGACGTATATCGCACCTCCTTTATGTTGTTCTCAGTGCTTATGGTATCAAAATGAAATAAAAAAAACTGTCCGAATATTTGATGTAGTGACTGTGATGCAACAAAACGATGTCTTAATAAACAAATGAGCTGTATAACCGACTGAAGTACCAAGACAAGTTAATGACTCGTGGTTATGCGTTTAATTCGTAACTAGTAGAAAACTTGCAATCCGCCCTGGTCTCGCACGGATAGCATACACTATCTACGGTCGGATGGCATGTCTGAAGTAGTGGTTCCTGAGATTAGCCTTCATGTACAGACAGAAATACGCGGAGGGGTATTTGGATTTATAATATGTATATGTAGTTTTGCTGTCGGGCGTGACCGGCACTTGGATGGGTGACCATCTGTGCCACCATGCACTGTTGCCATTTTTCTGGGTGCACTCAGCCTCGTGAGGCCAATTGAGGAGCTACTCGACCGAATAGTAGCGATTCTGGTCAAAGAAAACCATCATAACGACCGGGAGAACGATGTGCTGACCACTCGCCCCTCCTATCCGCATCATCAGCTGAGGATGACACGGCGGTAGGATGGTCCCGATGGGCCACTTGTGGCCTGCAGACGGAATGCTTTTGTATGTAGATTTTGATCTGCCTCCTTCAACCCGACATTCCCATTCCTGAATCGGTTGCCTTCCAACTGCATTATTTCATTGCAGTTGTTTAGGATTATTCAGTGTAGAGACTTGTAATTGAAATAAAGGCAATGATACCAGTGGATGGGAATATATTCAAAAAATTCGCAGTTACTACAGTCCACACACTTACTAGACTAAGTACTGGGCTGCATATTTAGTCATTATATGAAGATAATGAAGACAACATGAGTAACAATACAACAGTATTGACGGTAACCGAGTTTCGAAGCACCAGGAAAGAGAATTGTTAGCCCCATTGACCTCGCAATCCCCTAAGTAACTAAAACACAAGTGAATATGCCAAGAAATGTAGTCAGTACTAATAGACTAGTTCTGTTTTTATATGCGTAAAAACATTTAATCCATTCGCTTGAGGTGACCGTGAAACTATTCTAACGGGAACTGTTCTCTATTCTTGTTAAACCTGAAACGAAATTTCAACGTGCTACTGAGGACCAAGACGTTCGTCCTTTGCTAAAATATGGGAGTGTTGGTGTTTAGTAGTTCCTGAGAGTATAGTTCGTAATCTGAGCTTATTTCTCCTGTTCAACTACAACAAAAAAAGTAATTATAAGAATAAGTAGGCTCAAACACATTTATAATATTGCATTAAATTGACCACTTTCTGGAAGAACAAACTATTGTCATCAAATACACACCATCACAAAATTTAGAACACCTATGAGAAGAAATTCATCAGTCATTTCTTATAAAATATTAAACATTTTCAGTCTAATCTAACTTGGTTTTGTTGAACTATTCAATGTCCTACGTCAACAGCATTTGTCACTGCTTTTCGCAGCTTGTTTCCCTCCTCATACGTAATAACCGGATTAACGCGTACTGCACACGCGCACACCTAAGTGAAGAAGCACCGCTGTCTTGTCAGTTGATAAAAGACGCAGCATAACCAACGACAATATTGTATGAAGCCTCTCAGCTCCGAGAGGCAATGAAAACGGTTACTAACGAGCTGGTCGCCGCCATAAGGGATTTAATTTTCTAAGCACAAGATGCAGTCTGGATCAACCTGACAGCCACACTCGATGTGGCAAAATAAGATGATAACACCAACAGCTCTAACCAGGGCTGTTGGTGCTACAAGGCGTATGCCAAAGCTGTTCCCCTCATTCTCCAACGAACATTACCTTCCTTCCCCCCCCCCCCCCCCCCCCGTTTCCAAATGCAGTGAAGTGTGTCGTACAGGAAAACCAATCAATGAAGCTAATACTAACGACTGATCTCCCCTCCGAAATGGAATGAAAAATTAAAAATATCTGCTGTTCACTTAATACATAATATAATGCTGTAGTCAGCATTACGATGTACTGCCTCATCATGACGGTTTTAAGGCAATGATTAGCATAGTTAAAGGAGCTATAAATTTATATGAGCCGAATTATTTTCTTAATTACACTACTGGGCATTAAAACTGCTACACCAAGAAGAAATGAAGATGATAAAAGGGTGTTCATTGGACGTATATATTACTCTAGAACTGACACGTGATTACATTTTCACGCAATTTTGGTGCATACATCCTGAGAAATCTGTACCCAGAACAACCACCTCTGGCCGTAATAACGGCCTTCATACGCCTGGGCACTGAGTCAGACAGAGCTTGGATGGCACGTACAAGCGTAGCTGCCCATGCAAATTCAACACGATACCACAGTTCATCTAGAGTAGTGACCGGCGTATTGAGACGAGCCAGTTGCTCAGCCACCATTGATCAGACGTTTTCAGTTGGTGAGAGATCTGGAGAATGTGCTGGCCAGGGCAGCAGTCGAACATTTTCTGTATCCAGAAAGGCCCGTACAGGACCTGCAAACATGCGATCATGCATTATCCTGCTGAAATGTAGGGTTTCGCAGGGATCGAATGAAGGGTAGAGCCACGGGACGTAACACATCTGAAATGTAACGTCCACGGTTCAGAGTGCCGTCAATCCGAACAAGAGGTGACCGAGACGTGTAACCAATGACACCCCATACCATCACGCGGGTGATACGCCAGTATGGCGATGACGAATGCACGCTTCCAATGTGCGTTCACCGCGATGTCGCCAAACACGGATGCAACCGTCATGATGCTGTAAACAGAACCTGGATTCATCCGAAAAAATGACGTTTTGCCATTCGTGCACCCAGGTTCGTCGTTGAGTACACCATCGCAGGCGCTCCTGTCTGTGATGCAGCGTCAAGGGTAACAGCAGCCATGGTCTCCGAGCTGATAATCCATGTTGCTGCAAACGTCGTCGAACTGTTCGTGCAGATGGTTGTCGTCTTGCAAACGTCCCCCTCTGTTGACTCAGGGATCGAGATGTGGCTGCACGATACGTTACAGCCACGCGGATAAGATGCCTGTCATCTCGACTGCTAGTGATACGAGGCCGTTGGGATCCAGCACGGCGTTCCGTATTACCCTCCTGAACCCACCGACTCCATATTCTGCAAACAGTCATTGGATCTCGACCAACGCGAGCAGCATTGTCACGATACGGTAAACCGCAATCGCGATAGACTACAATCCGACCTTTATCAAAGTCGGAAACGTGATGGTACGCATTTCTCCTCCTTACACGAGGCATCACAACAACGTTTCACCAGGCAACGCCGGTCAACTGCTGTTTGTGTATGAGAAATCGGTTGGAAACTTTCCTCATGTCAGCACGTTGTAGGTGTCACCACCGGCACCAACCTTGTGTGAATGCTCTGAAAAGCTAATGATTTGCATATCACAGCATCTTCTTCCTGTCGGTTAAATTTCGCGTCTGTGGTACGTCATCTTCGTGGTGTAGCAATTTTAATGGCCAGTAGTGTAACTAACTACCACAGATTACTTTTAGTAGCTCTAAAAAGTTAATTTCCTTCTTAGTAACAGCTATTGATTGCTCTGCTCTGTAACAGTATTTAAATGCTGTTATTCAGAGCTTTTACTCTGCGAGACATACTTATAGATAGATATATGTCCAAACAGCGTACTTCATCTTTTATCTCTACATCCCCAACCTCGTTCAGCTGCAGGTATGCACGCCCTGTAGCAATGTTCCAGAGGCTTCGATGTAAAAGAAATGCTTAGCTCGTCGCGAGGAGGCACGTTCTCCGGCACCTGGCGAAAATTTACGTTCGTGTCAGACGGTACCGGACAACACGAGATATGGCAGTGCTAATGTAAGGAGACAACGAACAGGTTCTAGGTGTACCAGCTGATACATAAATTCCGATTTGAAGAAAGTTCTCTGGAGGTCAGGGAAAACACGGTTGCGCATCGCACTGTCGGTATTTATAGAGGCTGTTGCTTGCAGTATTTACACTCTGTAACTCAGCGGCGACAACGCAAAGGGGAAGAATGAACAGCATCAGGCCGAGAGGTCGGAACCAACCCAACCGTCTTCCTTGCCTTACCTCTGAACAGCTTGTCATGCAGCCCTTGCTTTCTGCACAACGGTGGTAATTTCAGTCTATATGAATTAGTGAAAGCACTGGAGCTTTTCGCCTTACTGCTAGAATAAGCTCACCGAAACTACGTAAAGTCCGTCGTATTTGATTCAAGTTCACGGGGCTTCACTTTTTAACTGCAGTGCTCAGGAACCCACCAATCACCGCATGTATTTTGAACGTAGTGATACGGCTAATTTTTTTGGCTTGGTTTACAACATAAGCCACAGTTATAAAACTGTTTAAAACACTGGATAAACGATCAACAACTTCCATTTTTTTCTTGGATAGGCCATCTAAGAAAAGCATGCCGGCTTTCATCCCTCGTTCTTTGCTCTTTTCTTTTCTTCCAATACTCTTTCATTTTCTTCCTGTCTTCCGACTACTTAAGACTAGCTTTTTCACTTACCTGCCTCAGTTTTTTCCACATTCAACACTTTTTCACTAAACATTTCTCTGTCAGTGGCTTTCTTAGTTTCTTATTATTTTCTTATGAATCCCTTTGGTACTACGTGGATCGAGCTTATTGACTTTCTATCTCACAAATATTTGAAGATCGTCTTAGTTAATCCACTGCCTTGCATTCTGTATTAATTCTATAAAAATACGATTCTTTCTCATTTTCTACATGATATTTTAATGGTGCAAGCATGCATGTGATGCAGTAATGTTCCAGAGGCTTCATTGGTATACAGACATTCTGACTTCATCACTGTATTGTATTGCCCTGTTTCTGATTTTAATCAGACACTTTTTATTACAAAATCTTTGCTGTACCATATGCCTTCCTCAATTTATTTGTCGTTTCCTCTATAGTTGCTTTTTAGAGACCTTTTCTCTGGACTATCTCTCCAAGAAATTTAAATTTTTTAACCTTGTCTATTTGGCCATTATCTGTTTTCAGAAGGTTTTTGATTTTTTTTCTGCTGAAATTCTTAACCCTGGCCCAGTGGCTCTTTGCTCTAAAATTTTAATTAGCGCTCCAGCAAATATATATATATATATATATATATATATATATATATATATATATATATATATATTAGTAATGTTTCCTGATTTCAAAGAGGACTTGGATTCCGTTAAAAGAGAAAATGTAGATCAAATAATCTGATAATTTGATGTAGAGTCTAAATTGGCACATATAATTGATGAGACGCTTTCAGATACAGTATCTAAAGTGAAATTTCTGGGAGATACATCGCAGCCCTTCAAAGTAAACACAGGTGTACGGCAAGGCGATGATCTAACTTAATTCTTTTTGTGTTCTCGAAAAATCAGTGAGAATTTGAAATGAAAAATTAAATGAACATGAGATTTTACTAACACGTAGGGAACAAGAAACAAAAATTCAGGAATAAACTGTCTCGCATTTTGAGACGACTTTGCTTTAATTTTTGAAAAGTTATATTTGCTGGAACACTAATTAAACTTTCAGAACAAAGAGCCACTAGGCCAGGCTTAAGAATTTCTGCAGAAAAAATCAAATTTTTAACAATATTAAAAATACAATGAACCTTCTGAAAACAGATGATGGCCAAATAGACAAGGTTAAAAAATTTAAATATCTTGGAGAGATAGTCCAGAGAAAAGGTCTCTATAAAGCAACTATAGAGGAAACGACAAACAAAGTGAGGAAAGCGTATGTTACAGCAAAGATTTTGTAATAAAAAGTGTCTTATTAAAAGCAGAAACAGGGCAATACAATACAATACAGTGATGAAGGCAGAATGTCTGTATCCAAATGAAGCATCTGGAACATTACTACAATACATGCATGCTTGCACCATTAAACTATCATGTAGAAAATGAGAAAGAATCGTATTTTTATAGAATTAATACAGAATGCAAGGCAGTAGATTAACTAAGAAGATCTTCAAATGTTTGTGGGATAGAAAGTCAATAAGCTCGATCCACGAAGTAAAAAATGATTCATAAGAAAATAATAAGAAACTAAGAAAGCAACTGACAGAGAAATGCTTAGTGAAAAAGTGTTGAATGTGGAAAATGTGCGATCGAGGAGATATGGCGTCAGATACACTGAGAAGCAAAAACAACTACTGCATCGTGTTGAGGTTTAAGTTTATTACTTCCTAGCAAGTAACTTTGTCGTCAATACATTTCTCAGACATAATCCACATATCCTGATGAATGTACCAACAAAAATATATTATTGTGCAAAACATATATCAGAAGATATGACCCTAACAAAGATTGGTACGCCTGAGAAACTGCCACATCATGCACGATCTTTTAATTCGTTACTACTTTACTACTAACTCTATTCACAACAAATATCACCAAAAGTATCCACATATAGCATTTAATATAACTGCAAAACTGTATTGTAGTACAACACATAGGTCAGAAGATATGACATCATAAACATGGAGCTGCATGCAAATGAAACTGCGGGGAGGGAACCTCAAGGGATACAAGGGAAATATAGACCTATGTAGGTACGTGGCTTGCTGATTCATTTAGTGTAGGAATGGATTTCTGTTGCTGTAGATCTCGTATTTATAGAAAAAATGTGGCATGAAATAATTGCTTTTTTATGTATTATATCCTGCATTCCACAAACGAGTTAATAGTTGAAAATGTAAAGTTATTAGTAACTTGCCAAATCGGTATCATCTTCATGAGTCTGTAGCTACAAAGCTTTAAGATGATATTAATAATTTAAGTTAGCATCCCAGACTTTATACCTTTTATTGTTCACTAAGTACAAATTTATTTACTAAAATTTAAACTTTTTGCCAGGTGGGTAACCTATTACGCACAACATCAATTTTAAAGACCCAGCTTACTCATGCGATGTAAGAAAAAGATTTTATGAATCAAGTCCATAGTCGAGTGGGATAAACATTGTGAGAGCTTAAGAAATAATTTGAATAATCTTTTACACAAATGTTTGTTCAAATCGGCAATTAAGCGATTAATTTAAGTTTACCTTCTTTGCAGGGATTTCAAGAACAAGGTATCAGTTTATGGAAATAAACCATGACTTAAAAACCATGACTTACAGAACAGCCGTTGGTAACAGACATTCTGCTTTACTGGACATGAATATGGTAAAAGTAAACAGGCTCTAGCACATACTCACCTCCAAGTAAGAGAAGCAGAAGAGTGTTGGAAATCCATTGCCGAATAACATACAAGAGAATTTAACTTTAGACCATAAAACTACGCATCGGCTCCATCTCGTAACGGCTTGAGGCACTTAACAGTCAATGAATTGAAAAAATAAATCGTACGTTGTAAGAGAAACACAGCATAAAACATTAGTGAAGGTACATTCGCGATAGTTTTGTAAATGTGTAACTTGTGTATTGTTGTTTTTCGTTTCTGGTAATTCAAAATTAGATTTATTAATTCTCATTGTCAAATTACAAAATTTGCTGGTGTTCAATATTCACAATTCATATCAGGAACTAAATTTGTATCGTTTGCTGTCCGGTTTCCACTCCACCGATATAAACGTGGAGGTAAGTTTCAGCCGAAACTTTTACCAAGGACCTAACCGCATACTGAAGGGACACATCAATTTCAGTTTCTAGTGACGTGTTTGTTGCTGTTAGAAGTAGTTGTTTTTGTAGAGAAACTGATGTAGATAGTTCCTAGGAGTTGTATGGATGGAACTTAGATTAGATAACCGGAATAGCTTAATAACAGGTTCCTTTTCCACAAACCCAGCTCCCCCTCCCTCCCAGTTCATATAAATTATCCGTTATCAGTAAAAATTTGTTTCCACGACTCGTTTCAGGGGTTTAAACCTCCATAACATGAATTAATACGAAGTGTGTGTGTTGTTAGAACTTCTGGGTAACCTGTGACACTGACTAATGCGAGACAAAAACGAAACATTAATTTCGTATACCGTATTATGGAGGGCTCTGATTGAGAAGATAAACTAACATGTAAATGTGAAATAAATAAATCTCAATCGGTCACAGGCTCTTTTCCCTTTCGCCTAACATCACATGTGACATCACACTTTCTAAACAGAAAAGGGATCAAAACTGGCTTCTGTGAGTGCAGTACATGCAAAGTACATACAAAATAATAATGTAGCCAAAAATTCGTTAAAACAAAACAAAACAGGCTTTTGGAACAAGACTCAAAGCACTGTCGAGCTCTTTTGTTGCATAGTTGAACAAAGGTATGAGTAAATATCTCCAGTGGCCGCAAGTGCCTTCTGTCGCTTTTATACAAGTGAATAGACTTGTGAGCAAAACTTAAGATATTGAAGCAACATAGCTCGACAATTGGACCATACATAAAAATAAGTGCCACAGTACGGTACATGCAGAAGGCAGCTGAAAGAAATGCGCAGTGAGATAAACAGAAATGGTGCTTTTACTCAAAGACAATAATTACACTTCAGTCATCGGGATTGATGATTGTCTCCTGGAAGGTCCAAGAGGAGGAACAGTGTTCCTAATAGGGCGTGTGATCACGAGGGTGGCAGTGTATCCTCTTCAGTGATTTCCCACGCTGGTTACATGGTTGATAAGGAGTTCTTGCTGTAGGACGTTTCATTTTTCCAATGCTGGATGGTCGTTGATGAATGGCTGGTCGTTGTGGCCGAGCGGTTCTAGGCGCTACAGCCTGAAACCGCGCGACCGCTACGGTCGCAGGTTCGAATCCTGCCTCGGGCGTGGATGAGTGTGATGTCCTTTGGTTAATTAGGTTCATGCGGTTCTAAGTTCTACGGGACTGATGACCTCAAATGTTAAGTCCCATAAATTTATGTCGGGGAACGGGCAGTCCAGTCGATCTGGCGAATATCCTAAGTTCCCAGAACTCTGCCACCTCCGCCATCTGATGCCATCGCTCATTGTCATCCATAAAAAAGAAATAAAAAACGAAAACACCCCGAAATGACGCATACGGGGAAGGAATATATTGTCACAATAACGACTACTGGTCAGTGCACCGTGTTCAGACAACTGGAAGTCAGTATGTATGCAACTTAATGCCTCCCATTACCATAATTCATGGGCCACCAAAACGGTCAAGTTCGATAATGATCCTGGGTACCTAACGTATTACCATCTATCGCCATATGAGAGTGCGTCCAGAACCAATACTCAGACTGAATCTACTCTCATCCGAGAAGAGCACGCGACCTCACTTCTCAATGGTCCAGCCCCTACGTTCTTTGCACCATTGCCGTCGATGTGCGGGTATCATCGGAACACAACTTAATGATCGCGGGACAAAGAGACCACCTCCATGTAGTTACCGTGCCACTACGCAATGTCTTGCAGTGCTGTATCGACTTCTGTAACTGACCGTAGTCGTCCAACTCTTCTCCTGCGGGCAGCTGTGCCTGTGGTTTGGAAAGCTCCCCATGCACCTGATTCAGTGCTGTGAGCAGTCTCAGACATCAGGGCTACAAGCACCACAAATCGTCTTTCTTCCAGTTTCGCGATGAATTTTCCCAATTGAAGTTACCCAAGTGTAGTCGCAGGGTCATGTTGGTATGAAGATCTCTACCACATTGCACCAAAACCGCTCACTGGTTGACACTCACTTTCTTTTCGCGTTCCTCCAACTACCTTGGAGTGCGGGGCAGCCCCATTTGCCGCTAAGTAACACTGAGTTTACGCCATGTTCAAAAAATGGCTCTGAGCACTATGGGACTCAACTGCTGAGGTCATTAGTCCCCTAGAACTTAGAACTAGTTAAACCTAACTAACCTAAGGACATCACACACATCCATGCCCGAGGCAGGATTCGAACCTGCGACCGTATCGGTCTCGCGGTTACGCCATGTGACGTCCAGCGTTGTGTGCACGCCTGGAAGACCACTGTGAACATGCTCCTGCACTTTAGATCATTTCCACGATTTTTTAATATGTTATGTTATTTTGTTTATCTCGTCCGTAAGTTTTGTGGATCTGTGCACTTCGTATACATTTAAGTAATGAGGATGGTGTATTAGAAATGATGATGATGATGAGGTCCCATACTCCGAGGAGCGTAGGGAACGATGCGGGAGACCCGCACCGCCGAATAGGCAAGGTCCTATCGGAGGTGGTTTGCCATTGCCTTCCTCCGACCGTTCAAATGGTTCAAATGGCTCTGAGCACTATGGGACTTAACATCTGTGGTCATCAGTCCCCTAGAACTTAGAACTACTTAAACCTAACTAACTTAAGGACATCACACACATCCATGCCCGAGGCAGGATTCGAACCTGCGACCGTAGCAGTCACGTCCTCCGACCGTAATGGGGATGAATGATGATGATGAAGACAACACAACAACACCCATTCATGTACAAAAAACTTATGAAATATCACGTTCCCAAAAGAATAAAGTTACCTTGTGTGTGTGTGTGTGTGTGTGTGTGTGTGTGTGTTTGTGTGTTCAAAAAATGGCTCTGAGCACTATGGCACTTAACATCTGAGGTCATCAGTCCCCTAAACTTAGAACTACATAAACCTAACTAACCTAAGGACATCACACACATCCATGCCCGAGGCTGGATTCGAACCTGCGACCGTAGAGGTCACGCGGTTCCAGGCTGAAGCGCCTAGAACCGCCCGGCCACTGCGGCCGGGTACGTGTGCGTGTGTGTGTGTGTGTGTGTGTATGTGTGTGTGTGTGTGTGTGTGTGTCTTTGGGTGTGTGTTTTGGTGTGTGTTTGTGTGTGTGCATGTGCCTGTGGGCGAGGCTGCTGTTAAAGACAAAGAGTACTGTTTTAAATATTACGATTTTTGTCGTTTACGATGGCCTCAAACTGTTTTCTTTGATATTGTATATCTGGAGTGTGTTAAGGATACCCAGTTTCTTACTTTTAGGCTTGGTCCTTACAATTCTGATATTTGCGATACTAACATGGTGTATAGTTCCATAAAGGTGGCTGTCTACTGCTTGTTTGTGGTATCTCTTGCATCCTAGCGCTGCCAAGTTCCTTGAATCTTGTCTCGAATTATATGTATTGATAAGCCAGAGCATGATGATCACTGCCCACCGCGACGCTGTAAGCTGCCTAGTGGCGTTGCGGGCACGTGACGCGCTAACAAGAGTATGAAAGCGGAGCAGACACGAATTGCGGATCATTCTAGCTAAGATATGGGCTGCAATTGGAGATATCCATTGAGATAAGCGATTTTCACAAAGGGCAGATTATTATTAAGGAGAGCGTGTGAACGAGTCTCTCGAAAATGGCGAAGCTGGTCGAATGTTCACATGCTACGGTCGTGAGTATCTACGGATAGAGGTAGGACAGTGGAACTACTACTAAGCTCTAAATGGTTGGACGTACACATCTCTTCACAAAACATGGGATTCGTAGGCTGGTTTGCTCTGTAAAGTAGGACAGATGGTGATCAATGGCATCTCTGCCAAAAGAGCACAATAATGGTACAATCACAAGTGTTTCAGAGCACATGTTTATCGTACATTGTTAACATTGTTGAACACGGAGCTCCACAGCAGACCACCCCTACGTGTTCACATGTTAACCCAACAACATTGTCAATTACTCCTGCAGTGGACATGGGACCATCGGGGTTCATCCGTCGATCAATGGGAACGTATCGGCTTTCCGGGTGAACCACATTTTTGCTACACTAGGTCGATGGTCACCTCCACAAACGCTGTCATCGAGGTGAACGTTGACTGCAAACATGCAGCGCACGACGAGCGCAGGCTGGTGTGAACAGTATTATGATATGGGAGATATTCTTCTGGGCTTGCATGGAATCTGTGGTAGTAATTGAAGACACGCTGACAGCTGCGAACGACCTACTTCCCCTCACGCTTGATGTCTTTGCCGACGGCGATGTCATCTTTCAGTAGCATAATTGTCCGTGTCTCGGAGCCAGAACATTGCTACAACGGTTTGCGGGGCAGAATATTGAACTCACGTTGATGTATCGGCGACCAGATTCACCTTATGTAAATCTGTGGAACCCATCTCGGTCACCATCGGGTGCCATCACCGTGTACGCAAATCAGAGGCCCGTTATTTACACAAATTACGTGACCAATGACTAGACGTCTAATGCCACATACTTCCACTAACCTACTAACGAACTTTTGGATCGCTGATACGCAGAATCATTTATGTATCTCGTTCCAAAGACGTGCAAACAAGCTGTTAAGCAAGTGGTCATAATGTTTTGGCTCATGCGGTTCTGGGCGCTGCAGTCCGGAGCCGCGGGACTGCTACGGTCGCAGGTTCGAATCCTCCTTCGGGCATGGATGTGTGTGATGTCCTTAGGTTATTTAGGTTTAAGTAGTTCTATGTTCTAGGGGACTGATGACCTAAGATGTTAAGTCCCATAGTGCTCAGAGCCATTTGAACAATTTTTTTATATGTTTATGCTATATGCTTAAAGGCAGTGGCTGTTTTATATGACATATTACTCATTAATGAAATAGAGTGGAATATCTTATTATGTTCTTTTTTTTGTGCTATCCTTTGCCATCACTGAGTGTGGGATTGTTCGTCCTGGAGCCGCAACAGCCATTTGCGACGGCTAATTCGTTTTGTAATTTCCATTTATTACTTGCGTTTAATTTCAGTCAGTGATAGTAGAACTTCAGTGCTGACGGTATAGCGGAATGCTCCCATTTTTTGGGCTGTGGCGTGACAAGAGGTTTCAGTGATTGTAGGTGTCACGCTATACACTGTGACAATCCAAAGGAAGGGTTTGGGTATCGTGAATGAATGGAGGACGTTACCAACCATCAGGTGTAGTGTCAAAAGTGAAGTTCGGAGGAGATGGTGTAACAATTGGGAGTGTTTTTCGTCGTTGGGTTATCGTAACCTTACTGCATAAAAAAATGTTAAATCTGGAAGGATATGAACACATCTTTCTACCTTGTGTGCTGCGTATAGTACACGAACAGTTCTGAGACGATGATTGTATCAACATGACAGTGCACCCTGTCATAAAGCAACGGTTGTGAGGCAGTTGATTGTGGACAACAATATTCCATAGCATGAACCCAATGGAATATCTTTGGGATGAATTAGAAAGTCGATTCCGCTCCAGACATTAGCGTCCACCGTCTGGTTTCGGGTCATGAGGAAGAATGGGCTACCATTCCTACACATACACTCAGATATCTCATTGAAAGTATCACCACCCGAATTCAAGCAGTCGTAAAAGCAAAGGACGGAAACGCGCCCATATTTCTTCATGACACATGCGGCCCAGGAGGAAAAAAAAATGCAAATTTGTGTGAATTCCTAAGAACTAGTGAGATCATCGGTCCCTAGACTTACACACTACTTAAAGTAACTTATGCTGAGAACAACGCACACACACACACACACACACACACACACACACACACACACACACATGCCCGATGGAGGATTCGCACCTCCGGCGGGAGGATATAAGCATTAATTGCCACACATACTTGGAGGTACTAACCAACCTAAAAACATACGACCTGTAATAGCTATAATTATTAGTCTGAAAATGCTCAAATACTGATGTAGTGCTGTTGTTCTGTACACCGTCCTCAGTCACCAATAGAAATGTCTGCAGTTAAACCCGTTATATCCTGCATGTATAGAGACGTATCACTGAAACAGTGCATGTATCAATAAATTAAAGATATAAAGACGACAAATAATCTTACAGACGTTACAAATTTACCGCATTGTGGTGTAAGTGATGTTCGCTATCAGCTAGTACATTCTCGCCCTAATGCAGATGTTGCGATACAGTTTCATTTCATTTCTACAAAGTAACACGTAATTTTAAGATACGAATTATATATATTTTTTGTGGTATAAAAAAGTGGAGCAAATTTATCGACAAACGGTGAATACTCAATACGCGAATTCCCTAACATAGCTGTAGAAAGGTTCTCCTGGTCAAGAATGCCGTATGTAAGTGAAGATGGTGCAGGAGAAGACAGACTGGCATTTCTGCGCAAGCTCCGTATCGATGGGAAGTGAGTAAATATGTCTCTAGGCACTCGGCAACACCTCGAAGCGCTTCTTGTAATCTGTGCCTCACGAAACTTCAGAAATACGCTTCTGTTGTCACGATTACACGGTCCTCAGAGTCTGAGCATAGGCTTGGGCAACCTGATTAATGGGGAAAAACGGAGTTGTGACCTATGCACAAAGAATAGCAGACTTGCAGTCTGGTTGACCTGCAAAGACAAACATCTCATGAGGAAAATTTGGTCATTTCAGACGCGCATTAAGTATTCGTATACTGCCTACGTAGTTCATTTTTAAAATGGTTTCTATGGTTAATTTCTCGTGGTAACAACGACTGAACATAACTGAAAACGATGTTTTACTATCACGGCAATTTGGCGTTAACTGTTGTTTCTGGGCAAATTACTGCGATTTTAACGTATAGGATGGGGTGAAGATTCTAAATTGCGCTTTATTCACAAGAGCAGGTACAGAAAATCTAAAAAAAAAAAAAAAATCGTTAATTTTCGTATTAAACGCTATGACAAACGTGTCTTGTTCCTTTTCTGTTACTTTGAATCATTTACTAATATCGATTTCTATATTTCGCTTCATGCTGCTGAAAGCGTCTTCATCGCCGCTTTCATTTGCAGAATCATAGCTTTTGGTGCATATTTTCAACATTTGTTAATCGGGAGACAGTGTTTTCATTTGGTCTAGTGTTTTATAACCATTGACCTGTTGGAAGACTTTTTTGTCACCTACTTCACGTGACATTGTTTCCAGTCTAGTATTCAACTGCTGCGAATGACTGTTTGTGGTCCGTCGATACAATGCTTAAACAGATGATTTTAGTTTAAGAGAGTAGTTCTAACACTAACAGTATGTTTATTAGCATATCCATCGAAGAGCGGGCAGCTCGGTTTATGTCTTATCAAAACCCTTATGAGATTTTCGAGATTTTCACTATTTTTTTCTGTAGCGAGAAAAATTCGTATCCCTAATGCTCTATACACAGATCTGCTACAGAATTCAAACATCGTACGCAAATTAGATTTTCCATCGTGTGTGGACAAGTAGACTGCAAGAAATTGGTCCTGTGGAATTTCAGTGATTGCTGTAGGTGAATAGAGCCATTTACATGGATCATTAAATGGAGAAAATTTTCAGTAGTCTTTCTTCGTGTTTCTAGTCCAGAAGCAATAGGTGAAGTGTTTGGATTTTGTCTCTTATTCTTCAAACGTTTTGAGCGTGGGAGGAATTTCCGTAGACTTGCGCTTAAGACAGCTTAGAAACACTGCGTTCGTCTTTCAACTAAGATCAGAAACTTTTTCTGACATTTAATGCGTTGACACTGTCTTTCCTTGTATCGTTTGCTAACTTCATATAATTACTATTTTATGCGCGAAACAAGCACGCCATCGCCTAGTCACAGAAAGCTTACTATAGCTTTTCAGATACACCATCAATATGCGAAATTCTCACTCTCAGGGAAAGCTTATCAATATATCAATTATTTCTTAAGTAATTTTGCAGGAGCATTCCCATGATATTAATCACATTTTTGAGATCTGTGCTGCTAATGAATGAACACTTCTGTAGGATTCCATGAACTATATTATAGTTAAATGATAGTTTTACAGTTATGTATGTTATTAATATCTGTTTACCGCTGTGTAACATACAGTGTAGTCTGCTAAGAAATAACCAAACTAGGCAGCGCTTTAAAATTTGTAAGTTTATGTAGTATTCTTTCGAAATAATGTTACACTCGTGACATTTTAAGTATACAATGGATAACAGGGAAATTTTGCAGTCACTAGTGTCCAGAGGAGATTATTTTGTGTTTTAGGTTGGACTGGATGTGGGTCACGGAGAAAGGGAAATCTGATATCATGGCCCATTCTGTAGGCTGTGCTGAAAGCATGCTCTCATAAGGGAAACCAAATACACTCCTGGAAATTGAAATAAGAACACGGTGAATTCATTGTCCCAGGAAGGGGAAACTTTATTGACACATTCCTGGGGTCAGATACATCACATGATCACACTGACAGAACCACAGGCACATAGACACAGGCAACAGAGCATGCACAATGTCGGCACTAGTACAGTGTATATCCACCTTTCGCAGCAATGCAGGCTGCTATTCTCCCATGGAGACGATCGTAGAGATGCTGGATGTAGTCCTGTGGAACGGCTTGCCATGCCATTTCCACCTGGCGCCTCAGTTGGACCAGCGTTCGTGCTGGACGTGCAGACCGCGTGAGACGACGCTTCATCCAGTCCCAAACATGCTCAATGGGGGACAGATCCGGAGATCTTGCTGGCCAGGGTAGTTGACTTACACTTTCTAGAGCACGTTGGGTGTTACGGGATACATGCGGACGTGCATTGTCCTGTTGGAACAGCACGTTCCCTTGCCGGTCTAGGAATGGTAGAACGAAGGGTTCGATGACGGTTTGGATGTACCGTGCACTATTCAGTGTCCCCTCGACGATCACCAGTGGTGTACGGCCAGTGTAGGAGATCGCTCCCCACACCATGATGCCGGGTGTTGGCCCTGTGTGCCTCGGTCGTATGCAGTCCTGATTGTGGCGCTCACCTGCACGGCGCCAAACACGCATACGACCATCATTGGCACCAAGGCAGAAGCGAGTCTCATCGCTGAAGACGACACGTCTCCATTCGTCCCTCCATTCACGCCTGTCGCGACACCACTGGAGGCGGGCTGCACGATGTTGGGGCGTGAGCGGAAGACGGCCTAACGGTGTGCGGGACCGTAGCCCAGCTTCATGGAGACGGTTGCGAATGGTCCTCGCCGATACCCCAGGAGCAACAGTGTCCCTAATTTGCTGGGAAGTGGCGGTGCGGTCCCCTACGGCACTGCGTAGGATCCTACGGTCTTGGCGTGCATCCGTGCGTCGCTGCGGTCCGGTCCCAGGTCGACGGGCACGTGCACCTTCCGCCGACCACTGGCGACAACATCGATGTACTGTGGAGACCTCACGCCCCACGTATTGAGCAATTCGGCGGTACGTCCACCCGGCCTCCCGTATGCCCACTATACGCCCTCGCTCAAAGTCCGTCAACTGCACATACGGTTCACGTCCACGATGTCGCGGCATGCTACCAGTGTTAAAGACTGCGATGGAGCTCCGTATGCCACGGCAAACTGGCTGACACTGACGGCGGCGGTGCACAAATGCTGCGCAGCTAGCGCCATTCGACGGCCAACACCGCGGTTCCTGGTGTGTCCGCTGTGCCGTGCGTGTGATCACTGCTTGTACAGTCCTCTCGCAGTGTCCGGAGCAAGTATGGTGGGTCTGACACACCGGTGTCAATGTGTTCTTTTTTCCATTTCCAGGAGCGTAATATCGCACCATTTTTCTCTTACAATAGTTAAGTTGGTTTCAACAAAAGGAGTTAATTTAAATTCTCATTTACCTGGTAAAAATGAAAGTTACTTCCTCTAAATTACCTAAGAAGTAAAGTACACGTATTGAATTTATAAAACAACAAGTAGGATATTGTAAAATAAAGAAACCACGACCTATGGGAATCGAGAAAGACGGAATGGATCATTGCTTTCGTGGAAAAAAAAATCATTAGCGAGAGTGCACACTACTGAAAGAAACAACGATTTACTGGAAGCCTAGTATTAGCAGTCTAAAACTGATGTCTCACAATCGATCAGGAAACAGAGTACCATCCAGACGTTCCGCGGAAGATCTCCATACGTTACCTAACACGTGAATTTCAATGTCCTTCTGCAGTTTATAAAACCAATATGAACAAGAAATGTCAGGATGTAGCAAGCTTAATACTCTGCAATGGCGTTTTGAGCCTCGTTGTTAATTGCAAACGTGAAACTTAATGGAAACGGATTACCGAATTTCCTGCTGCATGCTGCCTGACCACACTGAAACTGGCAGCATCCACTCTCTCCAACAGCTCACGCAATGCGTCCTTCGGCCAGCAATGCCCATAAACTGAGTGCCAACGGCAGAACGTACACTTAACGTCACATGAAGTGATCCGCGAAAAACCAAGATGGCATGCAGATGCATTGCGAGCTATCCTGTCCTTAGGTCAGTATCATACTTTGTAAAAGATAGGACCACGCTCTAACTTCTATAAAAGATATGTTACATGTACCCCTGTTCAGCGTCAAAGATTTTATAAAACGTCGTTTATAAAACATTTTCGGCAAAGATATTTTACAGTGTGTCACGGACCTTGGAATAAATCAGATATTCCCCAGCTCCGCAAACAGATATCTTACTTTTCGAAAGAAACTCTAATCGTGAGAGGAAGAGATGGGGTTGTCATCCGCTATCAGAAGATATTAATAGCTATATCTCAGTTACGATTAAAACATCCGAACTAACATTCGCTATTAATTGTGAGGATGCTACTGGAGTTCACTGCAATTTCACTGACGCATTTGACGTAACTTAATTTCTCAACTGTTACAAAAGAAGCTGATTTGTGCAGCAAAACTCCAGTGTTTAGAACGCACCGTGGCACTTTGGTAACAGGCTTAAAATTTCGGAGTTAAATTTAATTACGTAGGCATCACTATGGACATTAACGTACCTTCTGGAGCCCACCGATCTGCGCATCACTTCAACGAAATCTTCAAAAAGCTATCTTTAAGAACGAGATTTTTTGCATAAGTGTTAGGAGTCTTCACAGAAGGACATAGCTGTGGAAATATTAGTCAGCCGGCTTTGCTCTAACACACATTGGGTATTGAAATGCACTGGGGAACTTAATTCAACAGCTGATGAACATATGACGACAAATTCTATATCCACTCTTATATCGCATAGTGAGAAGCAGAAAATACAAAGATATTTCGGAAAAAGATACGTGACGATTCGTCAACAAGTGGGAAATATATATGTGAAGACAGGCTACTGTTCGTTAAACGAGATCCCACATGTAATATCAGAACGTAATATTGTCAGGTAATCGCGTATTAAATTGGTAGTTGGAAGCTTTTCCATTGATTGCATCAGTAGTGGTTTGGATTAACGTTAACCTCAAAACATTTCAAGTTAATGACTTTAACAGGCTTTCAATTTTTCTGATAATTACTTGTAAACTCATTTGCGTGTCGCACATAATATTGAGTCAATGTCGTTGTATTTTGGTCTGCACCGTATTCCGCTACATAATTTGGCGTTAAATTTAATTTTGCCACCGCTGAAAAAAAAGTCTTGATAGACTGGACGAAGGAAAACCGCGTTTTTGCCGAGTGGAATCATTATTTATGATAACTGCACAAAATGAAAGTAAAAAGAAGGTAAGTAATTAATTACTCGTGTACTGATTCTAATTGCTACATTCAGGATCTCCTATGGATTCTGTTAGCAACAGTGTCGATGTGTTTTATCTGTCCCATCCCAGTAATCTAATATCAATATTATTCTGATACATCATACGGCGTCTTATTATATCAAAACCGAATGTGAAAACATGGCTTTACTCATGTTTTCTCCATTAACAGAGGTCTATATTGTCCAAATGTGAATTAAAGGTAAAAATAGGTGTTTGCGCATCCATAGTTAGAAAGTCTGAATTTTTCCTTGTGTCTTAAAACAAAATTATGGGTATGCCGGACATAACGGACATCGTAAAGTTTGCCGATATTATAAGGTAAGTTGCACTCGACTTAGAAACTCGAAATTCGCAGGTGTACGGTCGGACTATCCTCCTACCTCTTTTTTCATTCTCGTTAGACAAAAGGAAAGCACCATAATCAATAATCCGAAAAACACCCAAATGTCCGTTGTGCTCGGCGGATTCGATCGTAATGCCCACATAGATGTATAGTGCTAAATAAATTTAGAAAACCAGTTTTCCCTTAGAAAAAGTGTACTGACACAAAGAACATGTTTACACTATAAAGCGCATGCTGAAAGTAAAATTATTTACGAAATTATATTTTTAATGGAAAATTCATAATTAGTACCTCTAAAATATTACATTTCAGTGATTCAGAAAATTTTATTGAAAGTTTTCTGCCAAATAGTCATTTTCGTCCACACCAGTAGGAGTACACTATTCGTGGGTTCTTATTGCACATCCTGGGCACTTGACCCCTGGCCTCAGTGTCGTAAGCCTTTTCCGGAAGACAGCAATCCAACGCCTTCCAGCCATTCTAGTCTTCTTATTGAAATTATGAGGAATACTATTCCTCTCGGCGATTCAAATTTTTTTATGTAATAGCATGCTGAAACGCTTACTGATACCTTCCTCTTTACCGCTTTAATTCTAAAATCATCGGTTCTTGTCAGCGGATAGCTGATTTGGTGAAAACAATGATCATCACATACGGCGTTTAGGCTAAGCTCACTATTTGTAGTATCGTACCCAGAGTCGATCGCAGTCCTTTGGATTGAACCAGGGTGAGTGAAAAGTCTAATCCAGTGGCTCTGATCATTCTTCAACGATATCAGCTGCTAATTTCTCGACCTCCATTATCGGATGGAGAACTGTATGGTTCCTCTTAACAGGTAAGGCGTTCACTAGGAATTGGCGACTAAGATAGCGAAGAACATGTGGGGCGCAGATGTTTATATTGTTCCTTTTTTTTAGGTTAAAGAAACCTCCCGTGAGATTAGTAATGAAATGTGTACCGAAATCGATGACACATATGCCACATTATCCTATGACAACGCTCATCCTCGCAGATCGGAAATAGAAAAGATCAATATGACTTTAATAAACAGCAAGAGCATTCGGGGGTAGTTGCCAGACTTAGCACCAATTATTGAAGGTAATGATGCCCACATACTATTCAAATGGTTCGAATGGCTCTGAGCACTATGGGACTTAACATCTATGGTCATCAGTCCCCTAGAACGTACAACTACTTAAACCCAACTAACCTAAGGACAGCACACAACACCCAGTCATCACGAGGCAGAGAAAATCCCTGACCCCACATACTATTAAGAGCAGAAACGTGAATATTAACGAAACTGAATTGAGACTGGAATGTTTATGTATTTGCAGGTGGTGGCGTATTTATTGCATTACAGAATTCAGTAACATCTAGCACCAAAGGTGGCTCAAACATGGTAATTGGATGCTTTTATAAATCGCATGCAACAGTTGTTGTAGTGTTAGAGCGTTTCAAAGAGTGCTTGCAAAATTTCGTGGATAAGTTTCATGATGCTGTTGGAACAGGGGGAGACTTCAACTTGGAAGATACAGAATGGTTGAGTCAAGCGATCGAAGCTGTTGCCAGCGGCTCGGATTCGTGTGGCACTATTCTCAATACATTTTATAAAATTACTTAGAGGTAACGTCATAGATATGCGAGCAACAAACACACCGGAACTTTTCGAATCAATTAACATAGAGGAGGGCATCAGTGATTGTAAGCCAGTGATGGCATCAATCACTAGAGGCGACATAAAGACTGTTAGGAAAAGTTGGTATATATTCTTGCTTAGCAAGAGCGAAACGATACAAATTGTTGAATACCTGAGTAGTCAACAGGAAACGTTCAGTGCTGAGCACAAAGATGTGGAGTAAAAATTGAAAAGAAACTGAAAGCGTCACTCAGTATTCCATAGACAAGTACGTTCCGAGCAAGACCTTAAGAGATGGGGAAAACACCGTGGTTTAATGGCTATGTTATAAAATCGCTACGTAAACAAAGAGAGATTCTTTCAGATTTAAGAGAAGTCAAAGCCTAACTGACAAACGAAAGCTGAGCGAAGCGAAGATGTGGGTAAGGAGAGCAATGAGACGAGCGTTCAGTCTTCAAAAGCAAAATTTTAGCAATCACTTTTTAAACCCTAAGAGGTCTTTGTCTTAAGTAAAATCAATAACTGGTTCGAAGTCAGCTATTCAGTCACTCAGTTACCTTACTAGCACCGAATTGGAAGGTGGCAAAGAGTAGGCCGAAATACTGATTTCCATCCTCTGAAACTGTTACATTGTGGAAGATCGTAATACATTCCATCGTAAGAAAGCCGAAATGACAAAAATAGAGATATGTGATGGCGGAACAGAAAAGCAGCTACAACCTCTTCGTAGTTGAAAGGATTCTGGTCTAGATAAGACCTGTCAAATCCTATAGAGATTATGCGGTCAGCTTGCTTCCCTGCTAGCGGCAGTTTATCGTGGGTCACTGGAGCATCGAAGGGTACGTAGTGACTGGAAGAAAGCGGAGGTCGTTCCATGCTTCAAGAAGGGTCGTAGGTCAGACACACATAATTACGTGCCTACACAGCTTACGTCAATGCGTTATAGAATTATGGAACATGTTTTATCACCACGTATTATGACGTTTTTGGAGAACAAAATTTTCTCTATAAAAGTCAACATGGATTCTGCTAACACAGATCTAGCGTTCTTAAGATAGGCAGCGCTACAGACATCGACACTCAATTTTAAGCCGTGTTACGTGACTTACGGAGGGTGTTTGACTTATTCCCGCACCACCGTTTATTGTAGAAAATGCGTGCATATCTATTATCGGACCAGATTTTCAACTGCTTTCAAGACTTCCTTGCAGAAAGAGCTCAGCACGTCACTCTTAAGTGAACAAAATCGACAGATATAGAGGTAATTTTATGAACACCATCAAAAAGGGTGATACGACCGTTTTAGTTTGCATTATATATTCGTATAAATGATTTAGTAGATAACTTCAGAAACTCCATAAGGCTGTTCGCAAACGATGCAGTCGTCTACAAGAAGCAAGAAGGTAGCAACGGAAGAAGACTGTAGCGATTTGCAGGAGTGCCTGCAGAAGTTAGATGACTGGAAGCTAAATCTGAGTGTAAATAAAAGTAATATATAACCCATACATAGGAGACGAAATCCGCTACTGTACAGCGATACTATTGGTGACAAAATGTTGGATACAGTGTCTGCCGTAAAATATCTAGGAATAACCATCTGCAGTGACAAGTGGAATGACCACATAAAACAAACAGAAAAAAAAGTACATGCCACACTGTGATTCGTAGGACGAATCGTAGGGAAATGTATCTAATCCACGAAAGAAGTGGCTTATGAAAGACTTGTTCGACCAATTCTTGATTACTGTTCATCAGTCTGAGACCTTTATCAAATAGGGTTAATACAAGAAACAGTGAAAGCCCAACGAAGTGCTGCTAGTTTCGACACGGGACCGTTTAGTCGGCGAGAGTGCGTTGGAGAGATGCTCAACAAGATTAGCGTTGTGCATTACGGAGCTTTTTACTACTGAAATTCCGAGACAGGACGTTCCGGTAAGCGTAGGACAACATATTGCTTTCTCCCACGTACCTCTCGCAAAATAAGCACAACGAAGAATTTTGAGAAAATGGAGCTAATACAGAGGCTCACCAGCAATATCTCTTTCCCACGAACCTTTCGCGAAATGAACAGGAAACTTCGAATCAATTAGCGCTTACCAGAAGTACTCTCCGCGAGAAACCTTCACATGGTTTTGCGGTGTATTCTGCGTATGTTAATGTACCACGGATATACTGTATTTCTTCAAAGCACTTCTCTTCCAGGTGTTTCATTGTCCTCGATAAGAGTTTGCCGCAGTTTCGAAGGCGGTGGCGTCTTCTACTGCATGTATTGCTCTCTGCGATTCTCACGAATCCCATGTTTCACTCATTCCTTGTGCTTATATGTGTACACCAGCGATATTTAGAAAACACAAATTATTTCCGTTATTTAATATTAATCATTATTTATTACTATCTGGTTACCGTAACATTTATCATTAATTAGTAATATTGTTTTTAGTTATCATGATTCATCGTTTATTATAGCTATATTTAATTTTTGTTCACAATAGTAATAATAATAACGGAAGTAAGGAACGTAATAGCTGTAGTAGTTGAGCTCTAGGATTTTCGCCACAGAGGTGGGCAAACTGGCCACTGGCTATTGAGATCACCTAGCACAAAAGTTTCAGTAAATTGGTGACGGCCACTATGACGCATTCATCAACATGGGAATCGGTCACTCAGCAGCCATTTTCAGTGCAATTATGTTAGAAAAATGAAAAATCTGACTTGAATATTTAATGATACGTGAAGTGAGAACATGCGTTAGATTAGGTATCGAAACCACACAAAACGTGGCCTTGGGTGACATCATTAAGCAGTTGCCACGTGATCGCAGCACTGTACGGATTCGCAAGTCAACTTGGCGTTATGTCTGCACTGGCCATTGTGTTCGCCTTTCTCCTAATGTTTGCAGTACAAACATTATATCCATGGCACTGCTACAACAGTAAACCTGACAGTTCCGGATCATACAAATGTCAACAACTATTATGAGTTACTGACGACAATGTTGCAGCGCAGAGAATTTACTGAAGGTGTAACCGAATTTGGTGAGTAGCACGAACATTTCTTTGCGGTAATGCAGGTAAAAAACCAAGTGCACGCGGGCATACAAATTACAGTTATTAAAATCATAGATGTGGCAGCTATAGTTGACGCTCGATGACGTAATCACTTTGAAATAAATTCGAAATTCCTGCTATGTAAGTTCAGTGTTTTTATTGTGGTGGATCCACTTCAGCTCGATTGCCATAGTCAGGCCAGCTGCGGAAGTTATATAACATTGCTATTCTGTCAAAGACAACAAAGGTCCTGGAAGAACAGTTGTATGGAATGGAGAGTGTCTTGAAAGGAAAACATAAGCAAAACAAGTATAATGGAATGCAGTCGCATTAAATCAGGGGATGCTAAGGGAATTATACTAGAAAATGAGACTCTTAAAGTAGTAGGTGAATTTTGCTGTTTGGGTGAGAAAGTAACTGAAGGTGGCCGAAGTAGAGGGGATATAAAATGTAAACTGGCAATGGCATGAAAAGCATACCTGAAAAAGAGAAATTCGTTGACATCAATTATAGATTTCAGTGTTCGGAAGTCGTTTCTGAAGGTGCTTAGAGAAAAGAGAATAGAAGCTTTAGAAATGTGGTGCTACAGAAGAATGTTGAAGATTAATGGGTAAATCATTTAACTAATGAAGAGGTACTGAATAGAGTTGGGGAGGCAAGAAATTTGTGGCACAACTTGACCAAAAGAAGGGGTCGGTTGATAGGACACATTTTGAGACATCAAGGGATCACCAATTTAGTACTGGAGGAAAGTCAGGGGAGAGGGGGAGGTTCAAAATCGTAGAGGCAAACGAGGAGATGAATAAATGTAGGTTTGTAGGTTTTTAAAATGCGAGCTGTATGCCATCAGTCAACAGTAAAAGTAACAAAATCAGGATGTTTAATTTCTTAAAATAATTACCACACCAATTCTAATAGCATAGTTGGTTTCCTATACTTCTTTCCTCTATACAACCCCCCATTTCGCTGGCTTAAAATTCGAAGTCTCCTCTTAGATCTCTTTCTAATCGTAATTCATATGCTTCACGGGATAATTCCAGTTACGTTGTAGTCAGCTGCTGCCACGTAAACAATGGCACATAATCAACTATGTACTTCAAACTTAGGTCTTTTACTTTGTAGCATAAGGATACGCGAACTAAGATACGGCCTGCGGCGAGTTGTGTTAAGTGGATTATTTTATCAGAAACTGCTGTTGTGGTCTTCAGTTCGAAGGCTGGTTTAATGCAGCTCTTCATGCTACTCTATCCTCTACGAACCTCTACACCTCCGAGTAACTACTGAAAACTACAGCTTCGTTAATTTGCTTACTGTATTAATTTCTTGGTCTCCCTCTACGATTTTTACCCCCTAGGCTTCCCTCCAGTATTAAATTGGTGATCCCTTGAAGTCTCAGAACGTGTCCTACCAATCAATCCCTTCTTCTAACAAGGTTGTGCCACAAATTTCTTTTCTCTCCAATTCTGTTCAGTATTACCTCATTAGTTACGTAGATTTTATTTCTTGTCCCTGAACCTTCATTCCTACTACAAATTTTTCTCTTGTTTCCTTTATTGCTCGCTCAATGTACAGATTGAATAACATCGGGGATAGGCTACAACCCTGTCGCACTCCCTTCTCAACTACTGCTTCCCTTTCATGCACCTCGGCTCTTGTAATTACCGTCTGGTTTCCGTACAACTTGCAAATAGCCTTTCTCTCCCTATATTTTACTCCACCTACCGTCAGAATTTCAAAGAGAGTATTCCAGTTAACATTATACAAAAGCTCACTCTAAGTCTACAAATGCTATAAGCTTAGGTTTGCCTTCCTTAACCTACTGTCTATGAGCAGCCGTAGAGTCAGTACTGCCTTGCATGTGGCTAAACTTCTCCGGGATCCAAACTGATTTTCATGACGTCGGCTTCTATCAGTGTTTCTGTTCTTCTGTAAGGAATTCGTGTTAGTATTTTGCAACCATGGGCTATTAAACTGGTGGTTCGGTAATTTTCACATCTGTCAACGCTTTCTTTCTTTGAGATTTGAATTATTATAGTCTTCTTGAAGTCTGACCGTATTTTGCCTGCCTCATACATGTTGCTCACCAGATTGGAAGAGTTTTGTCAGGTCTGACTCTCCCAAGGCTACAAGTCGTTGTCTACTCCAGGGGCCTTCTTTCGACTTTGGTTTTTCGGTGCTGTGCCAAATTCTTCATGCAGTGTCCTATCGCTCATCTTATCTTCATCTACGTCCTCTTCCATTACTATAATATTACCGTCAAGAACACCTCCCTTGTGTAGACCCTCTATATATTCATTGCATCTTTGAGGTTCCCCTTCTTTGCTTAGGGCTGGTTTTCCATCTCAGCTCTTGATGTTCACACAGCTGTTCCTCTTTTCTTCAAAGGTCTCTTTAATTTTCGTGTAGGTGTATCTAACTTCTCCACAACGATATGTGCATCTAAATCCTTGCATTAGGCCTCTAGCTACTTCCACTAAGCCGTTTAGCACCTCATGTCAGTCTCCTTTTTTAGACTGTTGTATTCCCTTTCGCCTGCTTCATTTACTGCATTTTTATATTTTTTCCTTTCATCATATAAATTCAATATCTCTCGTGTTACCCGAGGATTCCTATTAGCCCACATCTTTTCACCTACTTGATCCTCTGCTGCCTTCACTCTTTCCTCCCTCAAAGCTACCATTCTTCTTCTACTGTATTCCTTATCCTTGTTATTGTCAATCGTTACCTAAAGCTCCCTCTAAAACTCTCAGCAACCTCTGATTCTTTCAGTTTATCCAGATCCCAACTCCTTAAATTCCTACCTTTTTGCAGTTTATTCAGTTTAAGCAACAGCTCATAACCAGTAAACAGTGGTCAGAGTTCACATCTGCCACTGGAAAAGTCTTATATTTTATGATTTGGTTCCGAAATCTCTGTCTTACCATTATCTAATTAATCTGAAACCCTCTAGTGTCTCCAATCTCTCCCACGTATACAGCCTTCCACCACGATTCTTAAGCCGAGTGTCGGCGATGATTAAACTATGCTGTGTGCAAAAATTTAGCAGGAGGCTTCCTCTTTCATTCCTTTATCCCAGTTCGTATTCACCTGCTACTTTTTGTTCTCTTCCTTTGCCTGCTATTGAATTCCAGTCGCTCGCGACTATTAAATTTTCGTCTCCCTTAACTATCTGAATAATTTTTTTAAGTCGTCATATACTTCTTCAATGTCTTCATCATCTGTATAAATAATTGGCATATAAACTTGTACTACTGTGGTGGTTGTGGGCTTCGTGTCCATCTTGGCTACAATAATGTTGTTCATAGTAGCTTATCCGTGTACCGTGTAGCTTATCCGTGTGTGCTTGACTAGAGCTCTATACAGCATAGCATTATAGGGAGGAGATTCATTATTTCTTGACGCGAGAAAATATGCAAAAACTACGCGAATTGTTGTTTTACTATTTATCTAGACAAAGTTTGCGTAATACCCATTCGGAAGTGCATAAGAAAAGTTTCTTCAGTTTGTAACCGTATTTTAAGTGGTTAGACTTTATTTCAGTTTTAAAACATGCCGTGAAATCAAGAACACCTTGTATGTGAGTTTCAGTCATAAAGTTCTGCCAAAGATTTTTTTTGTACGACGGGTTTTTGTGCCTTGTATGTCTTTATAAGGAAAAGAGAGACTCGGAAATAATAATAACAATGAAACCGTTAAACATGATAATAAAAACTGCAAATATCATGTATTGTGTTATTGAATTAAGTACCATTGAAACTTTTTGATGTTATTAATATTTCCATTATTTCAGAAAATAAGAGAACCTGTTTAATTTCATACTACCTCATGTCACATTTCGAAGGCAGCAACAAATAATTAGTAAAATCTTTGGTTTTGTAGACACGGTATGTTTATAGGTACTCGTTCTAAACAGAGAAATACAATTTCTTCCGTTTGTTTTCTTTTTGATCTCGTAGCCAGACATTCCTCTTCAGGTTTCTAGCAACACAATGATTTAAAACATGCAGAAAGTAGGCTGACAAATGTGGTTACTGTTATTTTTGCAGCAATAAATATCTTAGAAATTCGAAATACAAGTGATATCACCACCTCAGAGAGAAATCTTCAGACGCAAAACCAGATTCAGACGTACACAGTCGGAGTGTATTTGGACTGTTGATATTGACAGTATACACAAATTATCTAGTAGATTCCATGACGCTGCTCGCTGATAGAACTGTTGTAGGCTACATACAAAATTTTAGCGAACCGCAGGAAGACCCACAGACAACCGACACATGATGTAGGTATACGCAAAATGAAAGAAAGTAGCGTATTGCTTCTAAATTGATGGAAAGACCCGTTGTCGTTGATAACACGATTACCGAGTAACCACTCAAAAATGCCCCATGCATGAAATGTCTGCAAGTATGCACCCGTAACGATTTAAATAGGGTGGCACACAAAGCTTATCGTAGGAGACGCAGATGTCAGACATATTGAAAGACTCCTCAGTAACTGTAATCCACTCACAAAACCATCGTTCCACCGAGACTTGATTGCTGTTCTTCAGCTTGAAACCTTTACCATGTATTATTGACCGAGGCAGTAGGGAAGATCCAAAGATGAGCAACGCATCTCGTCGAGGATTCCTCTTATTATATATCCGTAATACCTGTTTTGCAGGCAGAGCTCCAAAGCTCTTAAATGATACAGAAAGTACATCTTCAAACTGCCAAAAGTCGCTATATCAATATTTTTTAATATTAAGATTGTGACAGAGTGTTGTATGTTCATATACTATTTAGACTTCCACATCTAGCCAGCTTTGTAATAGAAGTTTATTGTATTTTGTTTTTCCGTTTTGAAACGATGACATTTATTTTACGAGTTCTGCAGTCTTTAGCAGAAATTACAAAAGTTACTCTTAAGAAATAAGGTTTATTCAAGTATGGACAACTGTTCCAAATCACAACAAGGTCATGTACCTAAGAAAAAATATAAAAATATTTAATATTCTACTCACGTTTAAAAGTGTTGTTATCGAGAAAATCTTTTCACTACTGTGTTTAATATACTGTGTTACATTATCACTACATTGCGTACCTATAATCAGTAAGTAGAATTAAGAAGTCATTTACAAATTAGAAACGTTTTGAAATAGAAGCTATTGGCAGCTAACATAAATTTCTTGTTTCGAGACAGAAAAAGTTAAGACGTTAAAGAAAGTCAGTTCATTCGCAAATACAACGTTTTTAATGGTAAAAAGAGTTCTGTTTCAAGGTACAAGATGGAGCACGATTAACGAAGTATGGCCTAACCATCCACATGTTATGTAACCAGTTTTAAAAATATACAGGATTTTACTCATCATGAAGCTTTGTAACTGATGAATTAACAGTGTCCTCAAAACAACTGCAATATATTATACAGCACTGAAAGACGTGGAATTCGTGAATTTACAGACGCTCTACAAAATACAGCCTTACGTCTCACAACATCTAAAACAATGGAAAATACCAGAATCCGCTAATGGCGGTCTTTACTGTGCATTATTTCATGTGATTCCAAAATCGGTCAGTAGATTGAAACACCGATCACAAAATATTATGTATTCCTAAGTACACGATGATTCAGGTACGTCACTTTGCCTTACACTTATTGTCGAAAGTAATAAAACACTATTTATATAAAAGCTTTCGGTGGTTTCAAGATGCATTGTTCGACTCCTAATATACTTTTATGCAGTCCTAACTTCTTACTGAAACTATACCAAACATCACGTAGGAAATACTCAAAATTTTCATTTTCCAGTTATTTAATTCGAGATAATGATGAATTTTTATAATAATCTGGTGGTGTATACAGTAACATCTCACTTGAAAGAAAATCATCCATGATATTTACAAAGAAAATACCAAGGCATTCCCCGTTATTGCTTTAGGAAGAAGATAGTTTACGACGAATAGACACAGTATTGAATTTTGATTTCCAGTATCCTGATCTTCGTGACCTCTCAATCGTTTGCTTTGTTAATTGATGAACGCATTATTATGAACATTACAAATTCATATCGCTGTTATTCTCAAAGAACTGAAATACTTATTGGTGAAAATGGACAGGCTCTTGTTTATGCCAAGCAAATGTGTTATCTTGGTATTTGTTCTTTACGGGAATATCACAATTTTATTCACAGTTCACACAAAATGATAGCTTTGAATTATCACTAGCTCTAAAGATCTCTGTTTACAAGGCCGTAACATATGGTATCCCTCATTAACGCAGTAGAAGTTTAATTGCCACGAAAACTGTAGTCTTCCTCTTCAACACATGAAAAATTAGCTCTTGTCACTCACGATTTAGTTCAACTACGCACTTCACGTCCCTGTAAGCTAATTCAAATTTCAAGTGGGATTCGTTATGCTGTAACATCTCTTTCCGTGAAGAAATGTATTTTGTCGATAATGTCACTGCAATACTAACTCCCGTACAATTAATATTAATGAATTTCATTTCTGTTTACTCGGTGTGTACCAAAAAGTTTTTTCTTCATAAACAATTTTGAATGGCGTATTACGCAGAAAATAACACACGGTAACATTACGTTTAATATTTAAGTCTGCCTTCTGGAATGTGAGCAAAAGAAAGCAAAAACTAAAATCGTGTATTGGTACAAAATAACAACAGTATTACGGATAATTTCTCTTAGGAACATTTCAGTTCCCATTCAATGCCTCATCTTTTCGTCGCAATCTATCTCCTTCCTAAAGCATTACTGGCGCATTAGTGAGTAGTTTCTTAGAAAAAAGTCAAAGACGATTTTCATACCAGAAAGATGTTGTTTTCAGCAACTGATTGTTACAAATAATCGGCAAATTCTGGACTGCTGCAGCTAACTGAAAAATCATAACAGTTCTGGCATTTTCTGTACGTGGTTTCGCAAAGGCTTCATCAGTAAGAAACGATAAAATATCTAGGAGCAATGTTGCAAGGTGATAAGACATGGGAAGGTGAATAGTCGATTTCGGTTTATTAGGAGAATTCTAGGAAATTGTAGCTCATCCATGAAGGAGACTTCGTATGGAACACTTGTGCCACCCATTTTAGAGTACCATTCGAGTGTTTGCAATCCCCAGCAGGAGTTATTAAAAGAAGGCATTGATGCAATTCAAAGGCGTAATGCTTCATTAGTTACCGGTAGGTTCCATCAGCACGAACGTATTATGGAAACGCTCCATATGGTGGCTTGTGGACTACCTATGTAGTTGTAGAAAGCATGTCACATTGTTTGTTATTTATTTCTAAATAGTGAATTACTATCCCCTTCTACATATTTGTTTCTTGTTTGATAGCACTACAAAAATACTTTTAAAACGGTCATTAGCCATTTTGACTGTTTAATTCCATATATTGTGCCTTAATATTTAGTGCCAGTAAAAGGAACTGCTTCGATGATAACAAGCAAGGCCCACCAGAGGTAAGACATTTCAGTCGTACGCAGGAAGACCTCAGCCGAAATCCCCTTCTGGTCATCCGCATTTACGTTTAACATCATTTCCCTGAATTGCATATGGCAAAGGTTGACACGTTTATTTTGCAAAGAGTAAGGCTGTTATTCTTATTAACGTTTCCCAACTTGAGCCCACGGACATTAAATCTTAATCTTCTTTTCTTTAGTTACTCGATGGAGAACTTCAAGAAAAATTGTTACATTCGCTAATGGGTATCGCGTATAGCAAGTACGTGTGTATGTAGTCACCTGTTCGGAACATCTAGTATCACATACCGTACCCTGTCTGTTTGACGTGAGTAGTTGGTGAAAGATTTCTGGCATGCTACTTTGTGGCACTTACTGTGTAAAATGAGCCATTATTGCCAACTGCTTTGTATGTTCGCCTCTCATGGTGTTTCTTATATGTGTAGAGGCGGCTACACGCGAGTCAACGACTTGGGGTGTTTTCAGGTCAGAGGATCTTCGTAAAGCGCAGAAAGCGGCACTATGTCAAAGGGTACAGGATGAACACAGGAAGAGGGTTGACATACCACCAATCAGTATTGTAGTTGTAAACTGTCGTACCTGTGGTGGGAAAGAACCGGTAATAGAAAGCACTAAAGATAAAATCTCTATGGAGACCACAGGCTGGCTAAAGTCGGAGATAAACTCAGCCGAAATTATTATAAAGGATCTGACGGTGCTCGGAAAAGATAGGATAAATACCGTTGGTGTGGACTGTTTGTTACTGTTAGAAGTAGTTTACTTTGTACTGTAATTGAAGTACATAGTTCCTGTGAGTTATTGTAGGTAAAGGTTACGCCTGACAGCCGGAGTAAAGTGATAAGTGGTTCCTTTTGCGTTCTCCCGACTCATAAGATTCAGTTACTGAACACTACATGCGATACATTGGCGAAAATGTATGTTCAAAGTAGGTGGTAGGCATAAAACATCGTCCGAAATCGCACCAAATGCTTTCTTCGAAAACTATTTTGAAAATAAAGTTCAGGAGACCATTCGATGTGTAAGCGGTTAAGGAAACATTGTTGACCAGGGATTAGTGACCACAAGGTCGTTGCAGCGACACTGAACACACTAACATCCAGATCCACCAAAACTGAATGCATGATACATCTATTTAAAAAATCTGATAAATATTCTCCTTACACGTACCTAAGAGTGTCTCCACTGCTTTGAAATTAACTATGTAACTGTAGACCAGATGCGGCTTAAACGCAACGAAATACTATCTGCGGCAATTGAGAGCTTTATACGCAATAAATTAATAAAAGATGGTAGGTCAGAACACTTCCGTAGAGACAACAACAAAGACATACCAGATTTGAAGGAACGAAAAATCGTGACTGGCAACGTTTTACTGAAGCTCGGAAGTTTTCGTTGACTTCAACGCAAGATGCTTTTAATAGCTTCTACAACGTATTTCTGTCACGAAATCTGCCAGAAAATCCAAAGACATTCTGGTCATATGTAGAGTTCACCAGCAGCACAACACCACGTCGCATCACTATGCGATATCAATGATAATATTATCAACGACAGTGTCGCTAAAGCGTAGTTACTAAACACTGTTTCCCGAAATTCCTTCACTAAAAAAGACTAAGTAAATATTGCAGAATTTCAATCTAGAACAACTACCATATTGAGTAACTTTCAGGTACATGCCCCCGGTATAGCGAAGCAACTTAAATCACATAATAGCCTAACGGGAAGTCTTCCGATCCAGATTGTATACCAGTTAGCTTTCTTTCAGAGTACGCTGATGCAATAGCCCCATAGTTATCAATAAGATACAAGCGCTCGCTCGACGAAAGATCTGTATTTACAGCCTGGATAATTCCATGTCACACCAATACTCACGATAGGAAGCAGGAGTAATCTGATGAATTACAAACTCACATCACTGATGTCGATTTCCAGTAGGAAATACTGTGTTTGAACGTTATGAATTACCTCGAATAAAACTATCAATTGAGATAATCAGAACGGATTCAGAAATTATCATTCTTGTGCAACAAATCTAGCTCATTATTCGCACAATGTGAGGAGTGCTATATACAGGGCACGTCAAACTGATTCCATGTTTCAGGATTTCCAGAAGGCTTTTGACATCGTTCCTCAGGAGAGACAGAAAGTCAGAGAGTAAAATAGAAGTGATATATGGCGTTTTCTAAGGAATTTTTACAGGCCCTCTGCTGAAAAGAGTCTGTAGAAACCATTTAACATTTTAGTAGACAATTTGAGCAAACCTCTCAGATTGTTTTCAGATGATGCTGTCACTTATGGTCTAGCAAAGTGATCAGAAGATCAAAATCAATGCAAAATCACTTACACAAGATATCTTTATAGTGTTAGAAGCGAAAGTTAACTGAAAATAAGGAGCTGTGTGGCGTCATACACGTCAGTGCTAAAACAAGTCCTTTAAATCACGTTTCCAAAAGCTATCGTTTCACCTCAGTGCCTCGGAATTACAGTTATGAAAAGCTTAAATTGGGTTAGGCGAACCAAAGACTGCGTTTTACTGTCAGAACTCAGAGAAGATGCAACAGGTCTACTAAAGAGACTGCGTACACTGCACTTGTCCGTCCTCTGCTAGGGTATTTCTGTATGGTGTGGGATCCTTACCAGATAGAATTGACCGAAGACGTCGAAGAAGTCCACAGAAAGGCAGCTCTTTTTGTATTATGGCAACGCAGGTGAGAGAGTGTACGGATATGGTAAGTGAATTGGGATGAAAATCACTAAGGCAAACGAGTTTCTCGTTATGGCGAGAACTTTTCACGAAATTTCAGTCACCAACTTTCTCCTCTTAATTTGAAAATATTTTATTCACGGCAACCAACATACGGTAAATGATAATCGCAATAAAATAAGAGAAAGCAGAGCTTGTGCGGAAAGATTTAAGTGTTCATTCTTCCCATGTCTGTTTGAGAGCTGAACGGTAGAGAAATAGTCTGAAGGTGGGTGGTTCGACGAACCCATTGCCATTAAGTGTGAACTGCAAAGTAGTCAAGCAGGTGGTGATGTAGACGTAGGACCTTAGTTTTAGTTCATGTGACTGCGAAAGGATAATAAATTTCTTCACTGTTTATTTTTTAATTTTCATTTTCAACTGTCTTTCTTTGTACTTGTATTTGACTCTACATATTATCAATACTGTGTCAATCGTTGAGGCCTGCATAATATTTCAGCAGTACATTATGTCCTAAATGATTCCTGTTTGTAAATTTAGAGGTAAAATAATGTAGCAGATATGCTGCCATTATTATTATTACACATAATTTCTTAATCTAATGAGCTCGCATGTACTTTGAAATGAAAGACGAGTAAGTAAATACGATTATTTTATTGTGTAGACTGATGAACCAGGAAAAAACTGTTATTTGGTCTTCAGTATCTTCTTTGACTAGCATCAGTTTGCCTTCTACCTGTCATCTATAAAATTTTTCTCTTACCTGAGACCCGGTTCTTGCTTTAAGAAAAGCTCCTATGCCAAGTGATATATGGAAATATTCGTTGGGCTACGAGACTAACTGAATTCCGTGGATTGACATATAGTCTGATGAAAGTTACGTATTATGTAGAAATGAAATGTAGAAACAAACAAATAGAAGAAGAATAAGATGTCACAAAGGAGCAGACTGAGCCAACAACGCGAACGAGAAAATCAGTAATTACATAGTGTAGGAGTTGATGAGTCCATTCTTCGAACGGATACGAAGTGTTCCTTGTGTAGCATTGATAGTGTGAACGTTCGTAAACAAAACGTATAAAACTAGAAGAGAAACGAATGTAGTCTGAAAAAAAAATTGCCAAATAGTTTTAAAAAGGCGTGTTTAGTGAGTAGGAAAGTGTAATTATACTATCGAAAATCAAATGGAATGTTTTCGATTCTGGTGTTGAATAGGTGAACGTTATGAAAAAACTGCAAAAATATTTATTTTGAACTCTTGAGTAGGTGAAAAGACAAAAAACCATCAAGTACTAAGCTTTATGTAATGAGCGTACACCTTCACAAGTGTTAATCACAATACAGTAATGTATCAGTTGTAACAGTTGTGAATACCTTAAACGATAGTTTAGACGCAACTCAAGAAAACATCATTAACTATAAAAGTGTCTGAAATAACTATCTTGTTACCATTAATACTGAAACAAAATTAAAAATGGTTAATTAAACTGTGTTGTATCACGTAATACCTGTTACATAATTTTCTCCTGACTACACTTCAGGAAAAAAGAGACGTATATATTACTGTAGGGTATTTTACAAAATGAGTCGTATATTCGACACATGTTAATTTTGTAATTACCATTATGGCACCCATGATGATCTACAGAAGTGGAAATGACAACACAGAAAAGTGCGTCATACGCTTGCTAAGTGCACATAGCTTACTTGACTGAAGCAGTATCTTTACGTATTCTTAGACTGGTCTGGTCAACACTGGTCACCTATTCTTTCGCATCGGAGTTTGCAGCCATTCCTCTTTCGAGTAAAGTAGGATTACGATATTCTTGCATAAATTTGTTTCTCGTTATGTAGCTTTGGAACGTCATTGTTAGGCCGAGGCTGGACATTTGAGGACGGACGTGTCGTGTTCCGCCATTCCTTGTTGGCGTGCTCCTTTTATTTGGGAACACCGCAGCTGTTTAAAGAATAAATTTCCCCACAAGCCTCCGACTTAAGCCTTTGTGAGTGGCCATTATCGCGACCGAGGCCCACCAACATTGTTCGTCGTTGAATGAAGGAACAATGGTCGTGTAGTATACGATCCGTGTACGCTGTCCCTAATGACATCATAGGAATGGCCGGCGCACAATGTACGCGTAAAGCTTATAGACCTTGCTCTTAGATAAATTTTCTGGCCGGTGTTTCAAATGAGAAGCACGGACAACGTAGAAAGGGGGAAAGCATTCTCACTACGGCGAGCCGGCGCGTGCTTATTCGGAACATTCCCGTCTTATTAGGAGCGGATGAGATACGCCTTTTCTTATTCTTCTTCCAGTCGCTGCACTGCTTATCCTTTTAGGTGCGTTTCTAATTTACTTGCTGGTTCTTTCGTAAACCTTTGGGCTCCATAAGCTACCTCACTGAATTATGTTATTATTAAATCCAAATGACCAGAGTGCATTTGTATACGCCTTCAGTATTTCTCTGTTACGATAATTCGTTTGGACTGTCGTATCAAAACACTTGAGGATTTTAGTTATGCTGGACGTAAATTTTGTGGTAAAAGGGAGAAGTAATATAACTTGCTGGCTGCGGAAATACTCTGAATCGATTTCATGTCACCATGTAAGGACGACTGTGTGATGTGTCTACTTGCTCCTTGTTAGTATTTCGTTGATCACCATCATTGGTATTAGCTCACCATTACTTCTGTTATCTAAATCTGTCTCTTTTTCTGATCTGATTAGGTTAGGAATTATGTCGATAGTGTGATATTTAGCGACGGAATCTTACTCAGTGCGATGAAGGATGGAGCAAGAATACTATATAGTGTAGTTACATGTATCATTCACAAAATTACCAGAAGCCTGTTAGTGAAACCATGAAAAATCACAGGAATTTCGGCTAAGTTGAGGTTAGAACTTCAGCATTGTCTTCATAATATTTAACAACAACAACAGCCAATTCACAACAACTGTTGGATAGGAACCTCTCCTGAAATTCTCCTTAAGGAACAGGTAATGTATGTATGGAGTGCTTTCTTTTCATCTGTTATGTGTCGTCTGCAGTCATATTTGTGGTACACATAAAATGTGAATGCTACTCTGATATAAAAGCAGTGACGATACTGGGTGTATCGTAATTAATACTGAAAACTCATACTGGTGGAAATACACGATGACAGAAGCAGAAACATTTCATTTAACACGGGTTCGCAAACGAGCCGTTTGCCAGGTACTTTTGAATACGTTCTCCGTAAATTGCCTTGAACAACTGGCAAGCATAGGAAATATTTTAGGCCTTGTAACGAGAAACAAAGACAGGAATTAGTTTTATAATGTCATTATAGCGATACAGATTACTAGAGTTAATAATCCGATCAAGTAGGCTAGAAGAGTATTTGCGCCATAAAAAGCAGATAATAAGTTGTTAGCCTCCTACTTAGACAGAGTGGACATCATTTAGTTCCAGTATGGTGGACGCAAAGGAATTATGGGCAAGGTTTAAATAGATGGTTAATCGGACTCTGGAGACGTATGTGTCAAGTAAGTGGATGAAGGATTGGAAAGACGCACCTTGGTTTAACAGTAAAATTCGGAAAATGGTGAGGAAGCAAGGATTATTGCGCTCTCGATTTAAAACAGAACGCGCAAATGGCGACAGGAAAAAATTAATGGAAATTGTGCGCCCGTGTAGAGATCGATTCGCGAAGCATATAATAACCTCCATCAGCATCATTACGGACCAATGTCGTTAACATCGGTTTGTTGCAGAAGAATTTAAGAAATTTTAAGTTCGAATGTAGTAAATTTCGTTGAGAAAGCAAGGGTTCTGTCCACGAATCAGACCGTATTCAGAAAGCATTGCTCGAGCGAATCTCAGCTTGTCCTTTTCTCATAAGATCTCCAGTGGACCATGGACGCAGAGCAACTGTCAGAATTCATATTCCTAGACTCTCACAAAACATTTGACACGGTGCCCCGCTGCTAGCTGTTCACGAAGATCTGAGCATACACATTAATTGTTAGAAGGTTTCTTAAGATATCCCAGTGTGTTGTCCTAGGTGATGAAAGTTCACCAGGAACAAGTGTATGGTCAGGAGTGTCCCAGGGAACAGAGACAGAACCAGTCTTATTCTCTGTATACATAACTGATCTGGTGGAGAGGGTGAGTAGCAATTTACTGCTATCTGCCGATGACACTGGGAAGTTGGGTTTACGGCAAGGTGTCGCCGTTGTGAGACAGTAGACGGTTACAGAACGGCGTAGACAGAATTCTAGTTGGTTGGTTGGTTGGTTGGCTGACACGGGGGAGGAGACCAAACAGCGATTTTATCCGTCCCATCGGATTAGGAGAAGATGGGGAAGGAATCTCCCGTGCCGTTTCAAAGGAACTATCTCGGCATTTACCCAAAGAGACTTAGGGAGGTCACGGAAAACCTAAATCAGGATGGCCGGACGCGGGCTTCAACCGTCGTCCTCCCGAATGCGAGTTCATTGTGCTAACCATTGGGCCACCTCACTCGGTATCTAGTGGGTGTGATCAATGCCAGTTTGTTCAAAATGTAGAAAAATGTAAGTTAATGCCAATGAGTAAAAAACAAAATCCTGCAACGTTCGAACACAACACTTGTAGAATGCTTATTGAAACAGTAAGATCGGTTAAATATCTAGAAGTAATGTAGCATACTGATATAAAATGGAACGATCACGTCAGCTTCGTAGTACGAACGGCGAATGGACAACTTCGTTTAACTGGGAGAGTTTCGGGCAAATATAACTCATCCATAAAAAAGACGGCGTACAAAATACTAGTGTGACTCATTATTGAGTTCTGCTCGAGTATTAGAGTTCCCCACCAGGTCAATTTAAAGGAAGACATCGAAGCCATTCAGCGGCGTTGTCCTAGATTTGTTACCGGTAGGTTCGATTAGCACCCAAGTATTACAGAGGTGCTGCGTCAACTCAAATTTGAATCCCTGGTGGGAAGACGACGTTCTTTCCGCGAGGCACTATTGAGGAAATTTGGAGAAACGGCGCTTGAAGTCGACTGCAGAACGATTCTTCTGCCACCAGTGTATTTTTCCCGGTCCATGAAGATAAGATGAGAAAAATGAGGACTCGAACGTAGGCCTATAGACTTACGTTTCTCCCTCGCTCTATATGCGAGTGCACAGGAAAGCAAATGACTAGTAGTGGTGCCATGCACCGTACAGTGCCTTACGGAGGATGTATGTGAATGTAGATGTAGATATTTGCGAATGAGTGCTTATGTGTTGCCACTGACATTGATATAAAATATTGTTCTTGTTGGTACACCTAAAGTTTTCGATTAAATCTCTATGTAATTTGGTTCCAATTTTATCTACAGCCTACTTAAAAAGGAAAAATGCTACTTCAATACTAAATGCTACTACTGACTGTACACTCATACCTGTTAAAGGAGGTGCTCTTCGTGCTGTCCTCTGTTTTTTTTTCTTTTTTTGTCCAGTACTGTATCCATCTCTATAGCGACATACAATTCTTTCAAATTCTTCGGATTACCTTAAAAATCATCGAATCGACTGTACAATTCACTTCCCTAGTTCTTCAACCGTCCTCGTTTTTTTGACAAGTTCTACACTGATCCTTAAAGTGAAATACCATACTTTCAGAGTCTCCGGATCATCTCAGAAATCTTGGAAACGACTGTACAATTCACTTCTCTAGTTCTGTAGCGGTATCAACAAGATTGTTGTACACTTCGTTTTTGAGATTACCTGGGATTACCCGAGACAGAAAATCCGAGAGGTTCGCGGCCAGATGATAGGGAAGCCAAACAGCAATGTTTTTGCTCATACTTCCATTTGTGGCAGGATTCGCTGCTAATTATGGTACCCACAGAGTATCTGTGTGTAAAAAATAACTAATGATAGTATCAAAAAGAAAAGTGTAAAATAAAAATCTACATTTTTATAATAAATCCTTGTCAAAGGATATTTTTGAAGTAAATTTTGGGGAAGGTATTATTAACTGTAATCAATTAGTGTTATGCAAGCAAAAGTAACACAAACAGTCATTAGATGCTATGGAGACATTAGCCACTTTTAAAACTGCTAGTGGTTTTTATCTGGACTGGACTAGACGTAGCACTGAACCTATCATCTGCGCTCATTCGTCTGCAGCACTGTTCGCACCAGAAACTAGAGATGGTCTGTGGTTCGGTTTAATTTTATGATGATGGAAGGTGCCAAATATTTATTCTTCACAACCTCGATTGTTGCACAATGACTTTGGTACTGCATATACTGTATAGTGTAATGGGTATATCCTAAAATGTTGGTAAATGTAAACGTTAAGTGGAGGGTACAGACAAAGTACTATTTTATTATGAGCAAAGGCATTTTTATTTGTGAAGAATTACAATTCCTTTCCTCTCTGCTGAGCCCCTAAAAAGCAGCCATTGTTAAAGTTACCGTCGTGTACACCTACAGGAAATGTCTGAAATAGTAAATACTACCAACACTATTCTGTGTAATCAGTTAATCTATTTTCATAATTTCTAAACTGCTATGGACTAAAGTCGCCCCTGACGTTACGAGCATCTAGCTCACAAAAATTCCAGCGGTGATGTGTATTTGATGGGTAGAGGTTGCTGTACACGGGGCCAGTAGTGGCGTCCACTATAGCTGGCCAGTACTGTCACCACAAATTATGGTGCTACTGCCATGTGAATCGCGGTGGTGTGATGAGCTCATTGGAGATGAAATCTAGTTTGTAAATACTATGCGAGGTGCCGGGGCTAGCAGTGTATTTAAAACTAAATTCTTCTAGAATCTACATATGTAAATGATGCTCTAAGCCCCCCCTATTCTAACTCCGGCTTTTGCTGTTGCACAAGGATTAAAAAAAAATACGCGAACTGACTCTAATCAACCCTGCCAGTGGAGTAGAAGAGAGTTTGGCACCTGCAATAATTTAATTTGATAAATAACTTAAATAAACGAAGGTTTCATTAACATAGTGAGGAATGATAGGGTTGCTCTACCGATTAACAGAATGAAAGTTCTGTCCAAAATAACAATATGATTTATTAAGACTAAACACAAAATAATAAACAAAAACACATGAAACATTTACAATACATCAAATTGGCTCAAATTGGATACTCAAACAAACGCTGTGAAAGTGTCCCTAAACTAGATTGTGAGGATTATGACGAAGTGGTATGTGGAGCCAATTTCTTGCAACTCAAATCTTAAGAGAAAACACATAGCCAACCCAACATTAATTACTGCTACCCAAGACAGAACAATGTTAGAAAAAGACGAACAGGCGTGGTCTGCTGAGCTCTGATTATCACCTAGGAAAATCCAAGTCTGCTGGTGCTGCGGACATACCTTACCAATCTGTCTTCTTAACTGCAAGAACACGATTCGGCGTACCGGAGGCGATGGCTGGTTGCTTCGACGTCTTCGACCGAAAGGCGAGAGCCGACTACCTAGAGCACCCGTACAGGCCGAACACACAACATTCCCGCCCCCACGACAGTGGCCGTGGTTAAACGTTCCAATCAGCAACTCGAAAACCGGCGGAAAATTCCACTCCATTGCCGGAACACTACCATTCCACCAATGGAGATTCTTGGCGCCAATTTCTGCGCTGATTTTGCTACGTCACGGAGCTATGCCCTGAGAAAGCCAATCATAGTTACTATTTTGCAGAAAGCGCGGGAATTTTCCCGCCACAACTGCCTGGGTACACAAGTCATTCCCACGCCTCGCTGGTAGCCCGCCAGAAAGTGTTTTCGCTAAGTTTCTGCAAAGTAACGGAACCTCTAGCCCAGCCGCTACTTCAGACCCCTCCGGGCGTGTCTTTTGACAATGTCGGCGTCTGCAAAGCATTCACTCGACTTCCTCACACCCGTCGGCTTAACCCTTTTCAGATCAGAAGTGCCCACCTGTCACCGGACCACCCGGGTGACGAGAGACGCTGCGTGGGAAGTCCGCGTGTGAAGGAATAGCGACTTTTCACTGCATGTAATCAGAGAGGAAAATCGTAAGATAGAAATATGAGAGGGGGCTCATGCCACTGCTCATAGCCTCTACGCCATTTTAGATTGTAATTGGTGAGCGGTTGGCCCACTTAGGAGCAAGGTAGTGAGTCAATCGCCCAAGAATAATCTCGCAAACTGGCGGCACATGCCGCACTCTATAAAGAAAATCTCTGCAACTGGAAAATGCAGCTCATAGAGGGAGGATTATTTATGATGTAGCCAACTTCACCTTCTTAATATGGAACACTAACACTCACATCATGCATCCATACCCAGGGAGCCCCTTCCAAACACCGACTCACACAGACATTCACGCTCCAAATATGGCCCGGGCATTTGAGCCAAGTATGGAGCAGTTTATTCTTTACAATCAGAGTTGGAGTGCTCCGCAATTAAATGCCCAAGATTTTACAACAATTTGAATCATGAAACTAACGTGAACTCACTCACACATGATACTATTTAAGTTAACAATCTCTTTGTGAGGTTTCAGAATCTAGTTACAACCTCCGATTCATTCTGTCTCCCTGCAGCAAGAATAACCTTTACAAAATGTTCCCTGAACTGATGGTCCATTCACAATGACAGTGGTGGTATCTGCTTCAGTTCATGTGGACTTCTGGCACACTGTTTGCATACACACAAAAATAAATACAAAATACAAAAAAAAAACATGGTGTGGAGAACAATACAGTAATTTGTAATAAGAATTAAGGTGTAAAACACAAACACATGCAAGGTATAACATACATTACAAAACAACACTAGAGAAAGAAATTTAAGAAAAAAAAACAAGGTTCATGGGGCATCAAGTTGTGCGTGCACATTGCACAAAGTTCACGACTGTGCTGAGAATGAGGCACTAAATCACATTGTTAGAAATATTCGAAGCACTTCACAAATTCTACAGTACTGACATCACATAGGGCTAAACGTCGGGTGTTGTTGCTACGTTGTTGCAACGGCAATAGGGTGTGCTGGAGCATCTACAGTACTCTGTTGAGATTGCACCAAGACCCACGCATATGATCACGGCAGTACGATAGGAAGACACAGTGATAGGCTCTCCTCACGTCGATTAATTGTCTCTGAGGTCTACTTGTTGGGATACATCACTAGTCTAGGTCTCCTCTCTCGCTGGACAGTACTTTACGTTTCCCAATATTGCAGTTCGAAGAGGGATGATTGCACGTGTAGTGACTCCACAAGTGTGTGAGGTCATCCATACAGGATCGAACTAGGAGCGACGATTGCTAAAACTGCTCTTTAATAGAGAGGAGAAGTTAGAAATGAGACCATACATTTGTTAGTGTGGCACTATACTGCTTTGTGTATGCAGATCGGCCAATGCTAGTGAGTTGTAAAAACCCAAACAGGTGAGTATATAGCGTCCCTCTCTGTCCTGAGGCACATGAGGCGCAGGTTCTGACACGATATGTGAACTTCTTTGTGTACTCACGACAACGTGGTCTGCCGCAGGGAATCCCTCCAAACGGCTGCCGCGTCCGGAGAGCTAGTAGGCTGTCGCGTGTGGGTCGCGTGTCAGTGTCAACGGCCAGCCTCACTTTCGCTTGTGGCCTGGCGAGGATCCCACCTAATCCCTCAGGTATACGGCCCGGTGACTGTCAGCTTGCAGGACCAGACGCTCGCCTTCTTGCAGGTAGCCGAAGACCTCTTGTTTTTGCTCTGGCTGGCCTCTGCATTGCCACGATACCCGTCATTTGCACAGTTCTGACAAAAATCTTATGCCTAACTTTTTCCCATGACCTTCTATGTTATAATAAGTTTACATAATGACACATTGATGGTCTGTCATTTCAGACACTCTAATTTTACTTTTATAGTTATTAATCTATGGCTATCATTATAACAAAATCTTGGTGTATCAAATTTAGACATGGAAATAATTTATCTTGATATTTGTGTAGAGACCGGTCTCACTACTGTACATGGTGTGTGACGCTACACTGGATGAACAGCTAAATGTGTGGGCCCGCACTAATATTGCTATTAATTATATAGATCGACAGTAGACATGCTCAAGAATTAACTACCATTTGCCAACGATATACATTCTATGTCTTTTGAATAAATTATGTTATTATGCAGTTCGAAGTTTAACTGAGCTTATAAAGAACAAGCAACTATTCTACGTTCGCTCGCCGGTCATCCCTCCATCTTGGGTCTGTGATTTGATGACCCGAAAAATAACATTTCAACAGGCGCGCGCCAAACACTTGTGGTAGAAAACCCCCACAATATTAATCTAGTTATAGTTAAATCCTACAGTTTAACTTATCCTAGTATATCGTACCTTTTTTTTTTTGTTTGTTTACCTTATACAATACTCTTACATAATTCCTGTTACGTTGAGATGTCTCGCTGCTCGCCGCTATTGACGACAGTGATGTGCGCGCCGTACGACATGACCTCCGAGTTTTCATTACGCCTCACTGAAACTCCAGATACTGGGTTAGCCATGGCTATACACGACAATAAATTTATAGTTGCAACTTCCTTCTCTATGTGATGCGGTTTTCGCGATCAAAGCACACCTTTCCAGAGGCAATGTAATATGACCAAGCCAGGATTGGTTCCTGTTGAGGATTCAGTCGCCCAGCACACGCCAGCTACACAGTATGTCACGAATATCCAAGTATAAGTCCCTGGTTATTCATCTGTGACAGTCACGAGCAGCACGCTAAATCCCCAACCAGCACATTGGCATGGTAGGCTTTATGCCCGCATTTCTATCGTCTAGGGCACCATTGGAGTCAAACGCTCACAGGTTCACCCCGACTTGCAAGACAACGATGCTGGCGCAGCTCTGCAAAAACTATACTGCCCATATTCATCCTCGACATCACGCAGTGTACCACAATCTTGCAGTGCACTGACGCGTGCCTGCAAGCATTGGTAAGAACGTCTCACGAACTGGTTGTGGCCGCTATGGAGCGTATCACGACTTCTCAGAACGGTTCTAGGAGCACGTTCGTGTATGCGCCCGTTTGTGCGACATCTCGTCAGTCATCTTTATCCCTTAACATGGACACCAGGTAGGAAAGGACAAAAACATTGCTCATGGAAAGGTAGTGCCTCTTATCGCAACGACAGAGGAGATCGCGAACATAGACAAAAAAAGTTAACAGCAGTAAATTCTCATGCGAGAAAACGCAGCGTGCTAATACTTTAACAATCTTAATCTATTAATGCAACGATTGTTGTTCCCCGAAGAAAGGTTCATATATTTGCCTATTCTACTATGTACACCACTTAAACTACTATTATTCCACGAACTTCTTTGTGTGAGAGAAGTGGTGGAGTCCTATGGACTACCGTCAATCCCTTCTTAGACTCCCCCTCCTCTGACGTGCATTAGAATTTGGAGGTCTAATTTCAATCTCCTGGGTCTCCTGTTGTCCTTGATTTCGCTCTCTCCAATTACGGTCGCTTTGCCGTTCGTCATTCCTCCTGTCCCAGATTGCTTGTCTAGATTGACCCTGTTCCCTGACGTTCTGGTTTCCGTGTCTCTGGTTTCCATAACCTTGAATAGCGTAACCTTGATTTCCGCAACCCTGGTTTCCTAACTGACCAGTGCGATTATGCGATCTGTTGTCGTCTTCCCTTGCTGGCCCGTGGTATTTGTTATTTTGCGCCTTCTTCCTGTCCTTTGCGTCTTGTTTATCGAAGACTACTTCGAGTTCGCGCAGTAAACTCTTGAATGCATCTATGTCAGATCCACACTTCCCGACAAGTGTCTGTTGATACCTATCTGGCAATTAGGAAAAGCAAAATTTAATGATTTCTCCGTTGCTATATGGACTATCTAAAAACTGATTCTTCTTGAGTAAATCATCAAAAAATTGGGTTGCGCTCCTATGCCCGGACACTTCCAGTTCAGGACAAAATATTATTTCCTCTTTAATCCTATCTTGCGTTTCCTTTGACCAGTAGGTCCCCAGGAATGCACCAACAAATTCCTGATAAGTCCGACACTTCGCTGCCACGCCCCGCATCTTTTCCGCGGCTTGGCCTTCGATGTGTCCACACATGAGTTCTAATTTGGCCTGGGTTGGCCATGAGACGGTAATGAATTTGTAAATTGCATCATACAGCTCTTCGGATGCATCGACCCCCCATTATCTTTGAATTTCTGGAGTTTTAGTATCGACAGGAAGTGATTGTGATCAAAATTCTGTCCGATCCTCGCACTGGTGTTGTCACTCGTTTCCGATACTTGCACGTCTGCTGAGTGTCCTGATCTATCTTGCTGATAACTGTGATGTGCTACGTCTGTATCACAGTGGAAGTGGCATTCAGCATTCACTCTTCTAAGTGGGCTGCAATTATTGGAGCTATTACTCGCTGTTTCTGCGTGTGCATTGTTCGTTCCGCACGATGTCACTGGGCTAGAGCACAGCGGGCTTTTCCTCGGAGACAGAATCCTGTGTACTCCATCATTGGTATCCGAACGCGCAGTGCTCGTGTGCCCGTTTCGCTCTAGTTTTGCTATCCGACTCTCTACTTCTTTCATTCGTTTCGTGATGTTCGTAACCGCAATATTACCTTGAGTCTTTAAGGCCGCTAGGGATTTGGAGTGGACTTGTGTCGCACGTCGCAAGCGCCCTGCGAGTTGAGAAGTTACTCATGCGATTTTCATTGCCCCTGTTGCTGCAGTTTTGGCTAAGCCTGCTGCTTTTTGTGCTACCATTGACATTTGTTTTGCTTCTCCACATTCTTTCTTTATTGTTAATAATTCCCCACGAATTTCCTCTATATGCGAAATTATTGCCTCCGTGTCCTTCTTACTCTGTTCGTCAGCTTCTTCTTTCTCCTTCTTACATTGTTTCTCAGCTTCTTCCTTCTCCTTCTTACGTTGTTTCTCATCATCTTCCTTCTCCTTCTTATGTTGTTTCTCATCTTCTTCCTTCTCCTTCTTACGTTGTTCCTCATCTTCTTCCTTCTCCTTCTTACGTTGTTCATCAGCTTCTGGTTTCATTGATCGTAGGAAGCTCAGTATTGGGTTTACGTCATGTTTTTGATCCTCTTCAAACATGTGCGATGTAACTCTGGACACCTGGGCGCTGGAGCTCTGACGTGACCGAGCTGGCTTCTGTCTGCACTCGTTCGTTTGACTATAAACTTCTGCTCCGTCTCGACCTGTGTGCCTGTCTCTGTTCCATCCTCCAATTCACTATCATAATCACGATCGCGACGTTGCTCTAAGATTGCGTCCAAATCACCTTCCTCATCAATGACCCTGTCGTCCTGTGCTGCTAAAAATGTGCCCATCTCATCTCCGAACCTATCCTCGTCAGTAACCTGCCTCTTATCCATTATACACTCCTGGAAATGGAAAAAAGAATACATTGACACCGGTGTGTCAGACCCACCATACTTGCTCCGGACACTGCGAGAGGGCTGTACAAGCAATGATCACACCCACGGCACAGCGGACACACCAGGAACCGCGGTGTTGGCCGTCGAATGGCGCTAGCTGCGCAGCATTTGTGCACCGCCGCCGTCAGTGTCAGCCAGTTTGCCGTGGCATACGGAGCTCCATCGCAGTCTTTAACACTGGTAGCATGCCGCGACAGCGTGGACGTGAACCGTATGTGCAGTTGACGGACTTTGAGCGAGGGCGTATAGTGGGCATGCGGGAGGCCGGGTGGACGTACCGCCGAATTGCTCAACACGTGGGGCGTGAGGTCTCCACAGTACATCGATGTTGGCGCCAGTGGTCGGCGGAAGGTGCACGTGCCCGTCGACCTGGGACCGGACCGCAGCGACGCACGGATGCACGCCAAGACCATAGGATCCTACGCAGTGCCGTAGGGGACCGCACCGCCACTTCCCAGCAAATGAGGGACACTGTTGCTCCTGGGGTATCGGCGAGGACCATTCGCAACCGTCTCCATGAAGCTGGGCTACGGTCCCGCACACCGTTAGGCCGTCTTCCGCTCACGCCCCAACATCGTGCAGCCCGCCTCCAGTGGTGTCGCGACAGGCGTGAATGGAGGGACGAATGGAGACGTGTCGTCTTCAGCGATGAGAGTCGCTTCTGCCTTGGTGCCAATGATGGTCGTATGCGTGTTTGGCGCCGTGCAGGTGAGCGCCACAATCAGGACTGCATACGACCGAGGCACACAGGGCCAACACCCGGCATCATGGTGTGGGGAGCGATCTCCTACACTGGCCGTACACCACTGGTGATCGTCGAGGGGACACTGAACAGTGCACGGTACATCCAAACCGTCATCGAACCCATCGTTCTACCATTCCTAGACCGGCAAGGGAACTTGCTGTTCCAACAGGACAATGCACGTGCCACCCAACGTGCTCTAGAAGGTGTAAGTCAACTACCCTGGCCAGCAAGATCTCCGGATCTGTCCCCCCATTGAGCACGTTTGGGACTGGATGAAGCGTCGTCTCACGCGGTCTGCACGTCCAGCACGAACGCTGGTCCAACTGAGGCGCCAGGTGGAAATGGCATGGCAAGCCGTTCCACAGGACTACATCCAGCATCTCTACGATCGTCTCCATGGGAGAATAGCAGCCTGCATTGCTGCGAAAGGTGGATATACACTGTACTAGTGCCGACATTGTGCATGCTCTGTTGCCTGTGTCTATGTGCCTGTGGTTCTGTCAGTGTGATCATGTGATGTATCTGACCCCAGGAATGTGTCAATAAAGTTCCCCCTTCCTGGGACAATGAATTCACAGTGTTCTTATTTCAATTTCCAGGAGTGTACTATCCTCTTTTGTTTTAGTTTCCCTCGATAATAGTCGTGCCTTACTTCTCGTGATCATTCATGAAAAAACAAATTTATCTAAAATTCACAATAAAAATCATCTACTCAAAATATTTTTCCACATAGACATAAAATTTCAACAACGCCGTTCCAACGCTGTAACTACAAGCACGATTTGTTGTGGTACAGAAACTGCACACAAACCCGACAAAGTGTGATGAGGTACGGACACCACATCAAAGAAACACAAAAAAACAATGAACACACAAAAAATATATACACTGAAAACAAAAACTGTAATCATGAGCCGCTAATAAAAACTAATCACGGAACAACAAGAAAAAGAACTTGGATACTAATCATAAAAATAGTAGAGAAAAAAAATTTTGAATGTTCCTACTAAGAATACTGTTTGTTAATCAGTGGTTCACAGGAAAGATCCGAGGTGAAGGGTCGCCATTTTATGCGAGGTGCCGGGGCTAGCAGTGTATTTAACACTATATTCTTCTAGAATCTACATATGTAAATGATGCTCTAAGCCCCCCCCTATTCTAACTCTGACTTTTTCTGTTGCACCAGGATTAAAAAAAAAAAAAAATGTGAACTGACTCTAATCAACCCTGCCAGTGGAGTAGAGGAGAGTTTGGCACCTGCAATAATTTAATTTGATAAATAAGTTAAAGTAACGAAGGTTTCAATAACATAGTGAGGAATGATAGGGTTGCTCTACCAATTAACAGAATGAAAGTTCTGTCCAAAATAACAATATGATTTATTAAGACTAAACACAAAATAATAAACAAAAACACATGAAACATTTACAATACATCAAATTGGCTCAAATTGGATACTCAAACAAACGCTGTGAAGTTGTCCCTAAACTAGATTGTGAGGATTATGACGAAGTGGTATGTGGAGCCAATTTCTTGCAACTCAAATCTTAAGAGAAAATACATAGCCAACCCAACATTAATTGCTGCTACCCAAGACAGAACAATGTTAGAAAAAGACGAACAGGCGTGGTCTGCTGAGCTCTGATTATCACCTAGGAAAATCCCTGTCTGCCGGTGCTGCGGACATACCTTACCAATCTGTCTACTTAACTGCAAGAACACGATTTGGCGTACCGGAGGCGATGGCTGGTTGCTTCGACGTCCTCGACCGAAAGGCGAGAGCCGACTACCTAGAGCACCCGTACAGGCCGAACACACAACATTCCTGCCCCCACGACAGTGGCCGTGGTTAAACGTTCCAATCAGCAACTCGAAAACCGGCGGAAAATTCCACTCCATTGCCAGAACACTACCATTCCACCAATGGAGATTCTTGGCGCCCATTTCTGCGCTGATTTTGCTACGTCACGGAGCTATGCCCTGAGAAAGCCAATCATAGTTACTATTTTGCAGAAAGCGCGGGAATTTTCCCGCCACAACTGCCTGGGTACACAAGTCATTCCCACACCTCGCTGGTAGCCCGCCAGAGAGTGTTTTCGCTAAGTTTCTGCAAAGTAACGGAACCTCTAGCCCAGCCGCTACTTCAGACCCCTCTGGGCGTGTCTTTTGACAATGTCGACGTCTGCAAAGCACTCACTCGACTTCCTCACACCCGTCGGCTTAACCCTTTCCAGATCAGAAGTGCCCGCCTGTCACCGGACCACCCGGGTGACGAGAGACGCTGCGTGGGAAGTCCGCGTGTGAAGGAATAGCGACTTTTCACTGCATGCAATTAGAGAGGAAAATCGTAAAATAGAAATATGAGAGGGGGCTCACGCCACCTCTCAACTGTATTTAAACAGTTATTAATATTTATATTTATTATGATTTATCTGAAATGTAAAAATTGAGCCGGCCTGTGTGGCCATGCGGTTATAGGCGCTACAATCTGGAACAGCGTGACCACTGCGGTCGTAGGTTGGAATCCTGCCTCGGGCATGGATGTGTGTGATGTCCTTAGGTTAGTTAGGTTTCAGTAGTTCTAAGTTCTATGGGACTGATGACCTCAGATGGTAAGTCCCATAGTGCTCAGAGCCATTTTTTTTGTAAAAATTGAACATAACAAGCAGTTTACACGTATATATCATTTAAAAGATCATATTACCAGCAATTACGACATATTAGTTTTGCTGTAAAACAAAATGATAAATAACTGTAACCAATTTAATTAGTTTTATCCAAATAGTGACATAATTACGATATCCTTCACGTGAACAGGCATTATTAGATTAGTATGAGTATCCCAGTTCATGACCCATCTAACTCCTTCGTTTCGTTTTGTTAATTCGATGTTGATATGGTATTTGTAGCTCATTATTTGACTTGGAATACGTTGGAAAGACGGATGTACCAACATTTGCCTTAAGTTATTAACCACTATCAAATTGATGTACAAATATTTTATTGTTAGATCACAAATTAACCGAGAGTATTTATTAAATGTTGTAGAATGTATATATGTATAAATTTTGATCAAAAAACGTTGAATTGGGGAAGCTAAATAAACACGCGCGTTAAGCAGAGTAGTGATCATGTTAGTGCACAAAGAAGACTGCAGTAGCCAGCTCGAGGTCTTTAGGTTGGTATTCGGTAGACTGGTAAGGTTCCTGATGTTTGGATGGCCATATTTCCGCTGAGCCTCAGACCGCGTTCATGAGAATATTCAATGGCTGTAACACAGAAGACTTGAAAATATTTCATGCATGTGAGGTGTGGACTTTCAATTCAGTCGGGAACCAGTTGTCAAGTGAATCTCAGAGATGACTTCTTTTGTAAGCATGCGAAGTTTATCATAATTTAATTGTTTTTAGGCACCTATGAACTTAAATACTTTACTGCGGTTTCCTTTTCTCTTTTTTTTTAAATTAAGAATTGTGTAAAGCATTGCTAGTTGTTTGTCGCAATAGCACTGATGATCAACAAATTTTAAGTTTTCCTGTGAATGTTAGCGAGATTTTCCAGTAATGAACTTTAAGACTTACTACTGGTTTTGTGAATTAATATATCTCTTTATGTACTCATTTCGTTTTTACGTGTGATCACCATTCACAAATATTTGTGTGGTTATTTGAAATAAAGATTTGTTATGAAATCTAAACAACATCCTTTAGGCAATGTCATTATGCTAAGGAATCTTACTTAAATATTTCACCCTTCTTTCAACTGTTTATTCATTTCATATTTTGTAGTTCAGTGAGCAGGAAGTTGTGAATACAGCCTTTACGATCGCGTGTCAGCATCCGTAAATAGAAAAATTTGGCAGTCTTAGCTTTCTATTCATCAGTGCCTAGAAGCGATTTCGTGAGTAAGCTCCTCGAAACTTTTACCGTGCAGTCCACAACTGCGTTTCTCTCTCGCAGTAACTCACTTTCGTAGATGAAATTCAGAGGCAATCTATCGATTGCCAATGCACCTGCGTGGAAGCTGCCCGTTCCATCACTAGCACCGCTTGTGCTTGCGTATAGATTTTTTGTTCCCTATGCCAAAACCTGGTTTTAGCTTTACCCTGCAAAACGGAATTATGTGCATCGCTTATTTCACTAGCGGCCAATTTTTTTTAGATTCATATTGGCGTCATATCATAGCTGAAGTGATATCAAGACAGATCAGCGCCTCAGTTGATTTTTGGAAGAGTGATCACTGCGCCGCTACTTTTCCCTGGATGCGTTACTGGAGAGTTCGTGACATATTTTAAGTCTGATACACGGCTAACGAAGCAAATGCCGTACAAGAACTGTCGTTCTTTACCTTGTGTAAGTCTGGATATCGCTTCTTTTTTGGTGGAAAAATTTGGAAATTTGTGTTAAGGTCTTATGGGACCAAATTGCTGAGGTCATCAGTCCCTAAGCCTACACACTACTTAATCTAACTTAAACTAACTTTCGCTATGGACAACACACACACCCATTCCAGAGGGGGGACTCGAATATCAGACAGGGGGAGCCGCACGGACCGTGACGAGGCGCCCTAGACATCGCAACTACCACGCGAGGCTTTTTGGTGGAAATATGAGCAGTAGCTGAGTTGTAAAATATAATATTTTGCACAGAAAAGTTAGTTCAGAAGACGTCCTGTGAAGCAGAAACCACGCTGTTATTTTGTAACATAGGACTACATAGTCACGGAGATTAAATAAATGATGTGTTAATTTTTGTATTAATCCCGTACCAAATTTCTCGTGCTAAACCCGCCACATGTTCGAGTTAAAGGTCTGAAGTTCGAATATATGTATTATTTTCATCCTCAGGAGCTGTCTCTGGGTCTCTTTTACTCTGTCTGGGACAGGGCAGGAGCAGTTTCGGATCGCTAGATAAGATAGCGCGAGTTTGAAGTAAGTTCAATTACTACTACACCACGAACGATAGGAAAGCATAAGACATATAAAGCATCGATTTTAACGTATATTCATATTTATTTGTAGAACATATACATCTTGTTGATAATGATTGTACGGCTAAAATATTCTCATAATATTTGAAGAACACAGGTCAGTAAGCAGTTGCAGTGAAGGATTCCGGAAAACAACAGTCATGTAAGAGATCACTTCCAAGCTTTTTGAGACAAACGCTCGAAGGAAAAATCATCTTATTTTGAACTTAGCTGATGCAAAGATTTTGATTTCTTTTGAACCAAGTTCAGGACTTACTCAGAAGTTGCTAGGAGGTCACGAAATAATTCCTTTCGAGCAGGCACGATCACGTCGGAAACGTTTTCACATGAATCACCTCAGTACAAATGACAGTCCGCGAATGCACTACCCTCTTAAATACCTTTGGTACGCAATAATACCGGCCTGTATATGTGTGAGTATAGCTATGTCATGATTTTTCGTCCCAGTGTATGAAATATGTGACAGACAACAAAGTAAAATTTGAAAACAATCTGAAAAAATTTGTTGTTGACACCTCCTTCTGTTCCGTAGAAGAATTTGTATTATTGTTATGCGTGTAGGTGATAGTAGGAATTATAAACTCACACCTTTATATTAAAAAAACACTAATAAGCGTTCAGCATTTAAGCATGTTTATCGTGCAAAATAATCCATGGAACATGAAACTAACTCACTCACTAGTATGAAAAAAGTGAAACATGTTTTGCTATAAACTAAATATACATACGGTTGCCAAAGATGGATAACATTTGTTCTTAACCATATGATAAACATAATTTTAAAATAACTGTTAGTCTATCTACCGTCATTATTTTCTTGTAAGAGACGCTACAGTCAATGTGGTCTCGGTCTTGTTATTTTAGTTAATGTTGTCCGTACTTACGATAACACGCTTTTTTGTGTAAAACACTGTATCACTTTGTGTCGAACAGCGAAATGTAGCAACAACCAATTATATATGAACCGCTGCAAGTATTTCAAGCTCATATGACGTAATGGTTGTCTGTGGAAAGTTTACTAAGAAGGCTACAGATATTTGTACTGAACGGAAGAAAATGACTAATTCTGAGCACATTCGACTAATTTGAATTTCTGTTGATATCTGAAATGTTTATTACCGTTAACGACAAAATTATTTTTTTTTTTTGTAGAAGACTATCCGACAAAATAGCGCTATTCAGAATGTTTATATACACACATCAAAAAACGTTCTTCTTCACCTCTGTTCCCAGAAATCCTGAAGATAGACGTTGACTGTGGATATTGTATCGCAGCCACGATCCATTTGACTGTTCAGAGATGTCACTTACCCCGCCCAAAGATGTAAACAACCATGCATCAAATGGTTCAAATGGCTCTGAGCACTATGGGACTCAACTGCTGTGGTCATATGTCCCCTAGAACTTAGAACTACTTAAACCTAACTAACCTAAGGACATCACACACATCCATTCCCGAGGCAGGATTCGAACCTGCGACCGTAGCGGGTGTGCGGTTCCAGACTGTAGCGCCTTTAACCGCTCGTCCACTACGGCCGGCAACCATGCATCCTATTAGACGGAGGGGGTCCGACAGCCGATCAGTTCCAGTCATTCTACCAGGAAGGAGATACTAGGCTCGTGTTGTCTGTAGTTGAACCATGCCTAGACGGTCAATGCAGCGGTTCGATTGCGTCGGCATTATTATTTTGTGCCAGGAAGCGCTCTCAACAAGGGAAGTGTCCAGCGTCTCGGAGTGAATCAAAGCGACGTTGTTCGTACAAGGAGGAGATACAGAGAGACCAAATCTTTGAATGACAGGTCTCGCTCAGGCCGCCCAAGGCCTGCTACTGCAGTGGATGGCCGCTACCTACGGATTGTGGCTCGGAGGAACCCTGACAGCAACGCCACCATGTTGAATGATGCTTTTCTCGCCGCCACAGGATGTCGTGTTACGACTCAAACTGTGCGCAGCAGACTGCTTGATGCGCAACTTCACTTCCGACGTCCATAACGAGGTTCATCTTTGCAACCACGGCAACATGTAACGCGGTACAGATGAGCCCAACAGCATTCCGAATGGACCACTCAGGATTGGCATCACATTCACTTCACCGATGAGTGTCACATATGGCTTCAACCAGACAATCGTCGGAGACGTGTTTAGAGGCAATCCCGTCAGGTTGAACCCCTTAGACACACCGTCCAGCGAGGTGGAAGTTCCCTGCTGTTTTGGGGTGGTATTATGTGGGCCCGACATACGCCAGTGGTGGTCATGGAAGGCGTCGTAACGGCTGTGCGATACGCGAATGACATCTTCCGACCGATAGTGGAGCCATATCGGCAGCATACTGAAGAGGCATTCGTCTTCATGGACGAAAATTCGCGCCCTCATCGTGCTCATTTTGTGAGTGACTTCCTTAGGATAACGACATCGCTCGACTAGAGTGGCCAGCATGTTCTTCAGGCATGAACCCCATTGAAAGTGCCGTGGGATAGATTGAAAAGGGCTGTTCATGGACGACGTGACCCACCAACCACTTTGAGGGATCTACGCCGAGTCGCCGTTGAAGAATGGGACAATCTCGACCAACAGTACCTTGATGAACTTGTGGATAGTGTGCCACGACGAATAGAGGCATGCATCAATGCAAGAGGACGTGCTATTGGGTATTAGAGGTACTGGTACATACAGCAATCTGGACCACCCCCTCTGAAGGTCCCGCTGTATGGTGGTACAACATGCAACGTGGGGTTTTCATGAGCAATAAAAATGGCGGAAAAGATGCTTATGTTGATCTCTATTCCAATTTTCTGTGCAGGTTCAGGAACTCTCGGAACCGAGGAGATGCAAACCCTTTTTTGGTGTGTATATCTCATTACTTGTAGACTGCGATAAATCGCGTTATGTGCAGTCGTGGACAAGACGAGCGTGACCCCTGCCTTTTCGTTACACTGATCCGCACAGCTTTAAAGTCTGCTACTGTACTAATAAAAATGAATGTCAGCTTATCGAGATAACATAACTGTTTTAGTAAGACAAAGAACCCCAGATCGTTACGAATTAGCAAAATATCATGCACATTCGGCCGCGAAACGTTCTGTGTCAACGTTCAGACCAGTCACACTAGAATACCGTTGCTGACCTACCATTACAGTGACCCAATTTAGCAATGTGTGAAGATTCATAACGAAATTCAGTTAAAAATCATTCAGTGCCACACGTAAGTCAATTCAGTTATTGACAGAGGTGGATAAAGAAGGCAGTAACAAGTATGAAATTCTACAACAGTTTCATATTGACATCCACAGGGCGTCAGTACAGAACAAAGGTAGCAATAAAACGTATTTGGGGCGCGAGAATTTCTTAAAATTGCTTTACTGATAGTCTATCTGCCCCCATCGAGATTAGAACCGAAAACGAACCAGACCTCCCTTGCAGTAGCAAACACCTTTCAGTACACTAGCAGACAACCCAGGCAAACAGCTCTCTATTATTCCCCTGGACATCAATAAGTCGGCAATTTCGCAGTGAAAATGGCAAAATGATCTGCAGTTTCTGTTTAATAGAGTATTCTGGACTCAAAAACATGAACTTTTCTACCTCTATGTCACCGCTTACGTGACCATCATTCGGGATGTTTAACGAAATAACAAAATAATGATAGTAGGGAGTAAATTTAGTAGGATAATTCTGCACCACACTAAAAATAAACGGCTACATAGCTACCAAACGTATTATAAAATGTTTAGAATTCTCCGTTAGACCCGCCACAGCCAGAAAATGTTCATTAGCCGAAGTGTTTCTTAAGCTAGTTAGCAATGGGAATGACCGCACTTTTATAACGCGGTGGCATTAATACTGGGATCTGAATTACCGCTTGTATAGGCAAATGGATTTTATTTGCATTCCTGTAAACGTGATTTGGATCGAAGAGTAGCTACGAGTAATATGCTGATGTATCGACTGCAACTAGAACATTTCGAATAAAGAGTAGGGAGAATTATTTATGCGGCCCTCAACTTCAGTTGCTGTCGTAGCTATTTTCGTTGTTAGGGTTTCGTCACCTAAATCTGTAAAAATGAAACCCTACTAGTCTCACTTTATTGACCGTCTGTCTCCCTGCCCAACTCCTTAAACAGGTGTCTACAAGACAATCGTGGGTGAGCACTACATATTATTCTTACAGCACGTTTTTGAGCAATGAAAACTTTCTTTGCTAAAGATAAGTTACCCCAGATCATTATTTCATATGATGTTCCTGAATGACAAATATTTCAACTTGCTGATATGTCACTTCTCAAGATTTTCGACTACTGTAAGTGCAAATTTAGCTGAGGTAAGCTATTTTAGGAATTCCAAAATGAACTTCTTCCAGAATGGACCCCTAAGAATTTTGAAGTGTCCACCCTACTTATTACGCGCTTTTCCTCCTCATTTGTTAAAGTTATCATTGATGTAGTACTCCTAGAAGTGCTGAACTGAATGTGTTGTGTCAAATTGAGGGTGAGACAATTTGCAGAAAAACGGTCCCTGATACTGTTAAGAATACTGTTTACCATTTTTCTTTCTCTGTATGTATGCTTGGACTGATTACAAGACTAGCGTCATCTACAAAAAGAATTAATTCTGCTTGTTGTATATTAGACGGAAAATCGTTTACATATATGAGGAACAATATTAGATCTAAGATTGAGCCTTGGGGACCCCCAATTCGTGATTTTGAATTACATCCCTGAACTGTATTGCCTGAATTACTACGTACAACTTTCTGCATCCTTTTTGGTCAGATATTACAATATCCATCGGTTAGCTGTACAATCATTTCCACAAAACTTCAATTAATCTAGGAGAATATTATGATTCACACAGTCAAATGCCTTAAATAGGTTGAATAAAATACCAGCCTGTGCTAGTTTATTATTTAATGCTTGTAAAATTTGAAGAGTGAGCATGTAAATGGCATTCTCAGTAGAACAACTCCTCTGGAAACCAGACTGTGATTTGCTGAGGATATTTTTGTTGCTAAGGTGAGATACAACAATAGAATACATCGCTTTCTCAAAGATTCTGGAAAATTATGTCAGCAGTGAAATGGGTCGGTAGTTTGTGAAAACATTGACATCTCTCTTACAACCTTTTCTAAAGAGACGTTCAACAATGGCATATTTCAGTGTCACTGGAAAAAGGTCTTTCGTTAGTGATGCATTACGTATTTCAGATAAGACTGAGCTGATTATATAGGAGCAAATCCTTGGTACTCTATTGGAAATGCCATCAGAAGCAGATTAGCTTTATTTTTGATAGAATGTATAATTTCCTTAATTTCAGAAATAAAAGTTTGTGAAAACATTAATATGATTGAATTTTATAACAGTTACTTTTTCAACACAATTCAGCGATTTTTCTCTTGCTTTGTATGTCCCTACACTTTCTGATATATTTAAGAAATGATTATTAAATGTATTTACTACCTGTGACTCATCATTTATAGCCCTTCCATTCACTTCAACAGTGATGTAATCCTGTTCCCTTACCCCCCTCCACCCTCCCTCTCTCATTCTCTCTCTTTCTCTCTCTCTCTCTCTCTCTCTCACTGTGTGTGTGTGTGTGTGTGTGTGTGTGTGTGTGTGTGAGTGTGTGTTTGTGTGTGTTTGAGTTTTTTTCGTGTGTGGTTGGTTTGTGTTTGACCGCATGCTAGCTTGCTTCCGTGGGTAATACACTACGGAAACATATGAGTTGAAGTGCAAAAGAAATATCTTCCTGATTACCGTGCCTGAGCAAAATTAAATAAACAAATGAAGCGCGACGACTATGTACTTCTTTTGCCGAAGAAAAATATAAAATTCAAGCTAAAAACACAAAGAAAATCATATCGTTTATAGAAAATTAATCACAAACCTGAGATACTAGAGCGTAATTCCTTTAGGTAAAAGTGTTGCAGGGCTTGCAAATTGTGAAAATTCACTAAAGAGGAAAAACATGTAAGACTCACTGCCTCAAAGGGTCTTACCATTTGGCATGTTCCCAGTAGGTAGATGTTATGAGATACTTGTAAAATAGTGGAATAATACCAAAATAGTTTTGTAAATTATAGGAATGAGTAAAACTGTGGAACTGTAAAAAAAATTGCCACACCAACATGTTTGACTATACGTCAACTTCAGTGTAAGAGTATGTAGAGAATTGGTAACAAAGTTCGATACCACACTTGTTAGGGGTTGCAGTTATCGACCGCGGTCCGTATTAGTATCGCTGGACCCGTAAGTCGAGACTAGCGCTGCTAGCGCTGCTCCGCGGCTTGCAACAAGTCTCTAGCGTGCGCTCGCCAACTCTTGCTCGGGACGTAGTATAGCCTTCAGCTGATAGGAACCAACCTCTAACAAGGCGCTTAGTTAAAGTACGGCCTATGTGATGCATCTATAGCTCTCTGTTTGTAATTATATTCCTCCCGACTATAAAGACTCCTGTACCACCAGTTAAGTACAATATATTATTATTTACCAACGAGTTCTAATTATTTTAGTCGTTGTAGACCCAGACCATGCAGCCAGCTCCCTATCAACTTCACTGACAAACCTGCGGTGTATGCAAAGAAGAGATTTGTATGTTTCAATTGTTCCTATTTAGCACTGGCCACCAATCATTCACAATGCCGACGATTTGTTCGTCATCATAACAGAGAGAATAACGTATTTTTCCGATATTTCAAATTTTACCACTACCTTAACTTAGAGGAATTATGTTGTAAGTATTCACATCGTTTTAACTAGACGTTTTTCCCACTGAAATGTCTGTTACCAAACATTACTGCAAATGGCCGGTAACCTACGGCTTTCTTGACTTTTTACATGGTATAAGTATTTTATATCCACAATTTTGGGTAGTTTCGCACCAGAAGTATTACATGGAGAAGGATGGCGGCCAGCGTGTTGCGTGTGATGGTGCAGCACGCAACTTCAGCTGAAATATGAAGGTGTTATTAAGTAGTTAGGCTCTTATATATATATGGTGAGTTATCTAACATTAACACTGTAAACACCTCCCAAACCACAACAAACACGGAATTAACAATTCCAGAGACCGAAAGTGAGGAGAGGGGCTGGTGTAATTGGTTAATACAAGTCATTCAGAAATGCGTCTAAGTTTGATTTTCAACCAAAACTTATCTTTCTTTAAATGGAAACGTCTCATTTTTAGCACAACTGAACATAGAAAAACAGACTTAATCAATGCCGTTTCTTACATTGTAAAATGTCAATTACATCCAGACTAATTTGTGTAACGTAAATCTGACGCTTGAGTGAAAAATGGCTCTGAGCACTATGGGACTTAACTTCTGAGGTCATCAGTCCCCTAGAACTTAGAACTACTTAAACCTAACCAACCTAAGGACATCACACACATCCACGCCCCAGGCAGGATTCGAAACTGCGACCGTAGCGGTCGCGCGGTTCCAGACTGTAGCGCCTAGAACCGCTCGGACACCTCGGCCGGCTGACGCTTAAGTAACTCCTCAGCAATTCAGTCGTGTGTATCGGAGAGATCCGAATTAATTAGGGATACAAAAAGAACAGTGATGTAACGTAGGTACAGAAGAGACTTGAACAGCACGTTACGTCCAAATGCTAACATTTTTATTAGTCTTTTTCTCTGAAGAATACTGTACGGCACTGATTTGTTAGAAGAAAATGCACATTAACATCAGAATTTAGTTAAACTTACAAAGTTTGTTTGTTTTCAATTGCAGAATGTAAAAGAGTGTGTCCTGACATTTCAGGCCAATAAATGTTGCAAGTGGTGCCCATGATTTTCTGCACACGTATGCACTCTATTGCGTAATGAATGTCTTACACGACGCAGTACATCCGGTGTAATGTTGCCACAGGCTGCCTCAGTACAATGTTTCATATCCTCTGGGATTGTAGGCACATCACGGTTTATGTTCTCCTTTAACGTACCCCACAGAAAGAAGTCTAAAGGAGTAAGATCAGGAGAACGGGATGGTGAATTTATGCGTTCGCCACTTCCTATGAAATGCCCGTCGAAAATTCTGTCAAGGGTCACCCTAGTGTTCATTGCAGAACGTGCCGGAGCACCATCATGTTGATACCACATACGTCCACGCGTTTCCAGCGGGACATTTTCTAGCAATGTTGTCAGATCATTTTGTAAAAGCTCTATGTGTTTTCTAGCTGTTTGGGCACCTTCAATGAAATGAGGACCAATGAGATGGTCGCCAACTACTCCGCACCATACATTTACATTCCATAGTCGCTGTCGCTCCACCTGTCTTAGCCAGCGAGGACTGTCCACGTACCAGTAATGCATGTTTCGTAAATTCACTGCACAGTGGTTTGTGAAACCTGTTTCATTGGTAAACAGGTAGAACAGTAGCGCATTCTCTGTTAATGCCCATTGACAGAAATTCACTCGATTATTAAAATCATCTCCATGTAATTGCTGAAGCAGCGACACATGATAGAGTGAGATTTGTGACGATGAAGTATGCACATGCGCATTTCACCCCTCTGACTCATTGCAGTGCCTCTCACGGCAACAGCAGCTAACACACCAACAGCACCTGGTTCTCCTGTGATGGGTTTGTTACGGACCCGTTTGCGTGTTACGACCATACCTGTTGCATACAGTTGTTTTTATATGTTTTCAAATGTGCAGCGAGTTGGATGATCTCTGTCGGGGCAGACAACCTGCAGGCTGCAGCTACATTTTGTCTACACTCGCCATAGATGAGTATCATCTCTGCTTTTGAGAGTTAGAATAAACCATTTTCACAGATCTGAAAACACTGTACACTCTGTTTTACTTACGACCTTCTCACGTTCCTACTGTGAGACTTCAGTTCTTACTTGTGTACAGTACACTTTCACAGACGTCCGGTAACACAGTGTACTACAATTAGTCTGAGCACAAGGACTAATTCAGCAAGCGCTACATGCAGACACGGCGACAGCCAAACTCGTAAACGTCGTAGTCTTCGTAAACATGCCCCTACAGATCTTGCTTGTTAAAACACGCGACTGAACGTCTGAGGTTTCAAGCGTCAACTTTACGTAACAAATTACTCTAGATGTACTTAACAATTTACAATGTAACAAACGGAATTGATTAAGTATTCGTTTCTATTTTCGGTTGTGCTAAAAATAATAACAGGTATACATTTAAAAAAAAATTACGTGTGTGTTGAAAATCAGACTTCCGTGTATTTCTCAGTGGTTTGTATTAACCAATTACAGCAGCCCCTCTCTTCACTTACTGTCTGCGGGATTGGTTGTTCAGTGTTTGTTGTGGTTTGGGAGGTGTTTCCAGCGGCAGTGTTAAGTGACTCACCCTGTATTCAAGATTCGTGTGACGAGTGCCTAATTGATTGTACTCTTGGCTCAGTGGATTAAACATTTTCCGTGTCTTTTAGTGATAAATCAGATGATCCTGTGGGGAGTTGCCTATCACTGTAGTTCATCAGAGGTAGATTCTATAGCAACTTAGGGGTATGCTAAATTGTTCAGCAGACACCTTACAAATGGTGGTAAACGTTAGTAGTTTTATTTTGGTGTGTATTTCATATCTGTGGCTTCGTTTTGTTAGATTTGTAGTTCTACCTATTCTAGTGCTTTAATGAGATGGATATGACGGTCTTGTCCCGTTTGGCAGAAGTTACTTGAGCGGAATACTCGGTTGTGTTTTTCGAAAAGAACCGATTGTACCTCAAAGAGGTAAGTAAAGTTGCTCACGTGGAGCTGTATGCATAGTTGGGATGAGTGGAGGGCTGGAGATGTACCAATTCCTCATAGGCATTTTTTACTCCCTTCACCGCGATATCTGTCCTAATTGTATGAAACATAACGTACAAGAAATAACACATAATTATCTGGTGATGGGAACTGTCACATCCATATGTAGTGCACTATGGCCATAATATTAGCAGACTGAAAGTGTTAAGCCTTAAATGTTTCACCAGTGCTAATACCAACATTTTTTGCAGGGAATTAATTATGCCCGGTCGTTGTGGCCGAGAGGTTCTAGACTCTTCAGTCCGGAACCGCGCTGCTGCTACGGTCGCAGGTTCGAATCCTGCCTCGGGAATTAATGTGTGTGATGTCCTTAGGTTAGTTAGGTTTAAGTAGTTCTAGGTTTAGGGGTCTGACGACCTCAGATGTTAAGTCCCATAGTTCTCAGAGTCATTTGAACCATTTGAAATAATTATGTCGATGATACTACGCAGCTGGAAAAAGTGCAGCATCCTGAGAGACTGTATTCACTGGCACTAGGTTATAAAATGCGTAGACCGAGGGATTGTGGTTGTAGTGACTCATTTCTCACTCTCATCGGCGGTCAAATGGCGTTCAAGAGGCTTGTCTGAGCGCCCTGTGTTTTTTCTTTGCAAACAGTATCTGTGCTGAGTTCAATGGCAAACATTTGTTCTAGGGTACAACCGTGCCCTACCGACGAGTAGATAGTCCCGTTGAACGCCGGTAGCCATTTGCATGGGGTCGCGTTGTGGGCATGTGGGAAGCTTGATTGACGCACCGAGGGCTTTCTGCACATATTGGTCACAATGTATCGGCAATGCATCGCTACTTTGAGCAGTGGTCTGTGGAACATTGTCAGATTTGTATGCCAGCTTCTGGACGTATGCGTATTAGAGTCACGCGTCAGGATCGACGCATTGTTCGAGCAGCGGTGGCCGACCGATCGTAATGCAGGGAAGAAAATTTTGCAAATTCTGCTACTTTTGTCTCACCAAGGAGCACTAAGAACAGTATACCTGCAGTAGGACAAAAATCACGTGTGCCTGAGGCCAGGAGCCTGCGCCACCACAACGCCACAAAGCACGGCTCGTCTAATATCTTGAAAGAGCCAGCTGGACAGTGGACTGCCGCTCTGTTGTCTTCGGTGATGAGAGTAGATTTTGTCTGTATGCGAGCGATGGCGTGGATGTGGTGAGCAGCCTGTTCCGGAGTGCATGCGCCCATGACACACAGGTTTCGCTCCAGATGTCATGGTGTGGGGAGATATCAGTTACAACTCGCGGTCACATCTGGTGTTTCTGCAGGATAAAGTAACAAGTGCCCGCTACGTTGCACTCGCTGTTGTTCCTGTGGTACTGAAAATTCGTCGACAGGAAGGTGATGTGTTTTCTCAGTAATACAGTTCACGTCCAATACCCCTGCTGCTCCGTAGAGTGCTCTTCGTGATGTACAACAACTGAGCTGACCAGCAAGAACGCCACATCCGTCGGCAGTTGAACATATACGGGACGTGGTGAACTGCGAACTGACTCG